>NC_068418.1:27796516-28096486 GCF_023724105.1 Carassius gibelio
GTCAGGGGGTACAAAAAGTAAAGCAAATAAACAGACATACAAATACATATACAAATTCAGAAAAAAATTTAAAGGCTAAAGATGTGAAAATGCTTACAGATTGAAACGCATTTTGCAGCTTTCTTATTTTTCAGCCCCACTATTGTATTTAGGTATTGCAAAATTTCTGCCTTTAAAATCAAAAATAAAGGCTTATTTCCTCCAAATTTACATTTATGAATACTAAATTTAGCTAACAGAAGAAGCAGATTAATTAAATAATATTCCTTATGGTAAGATTTGTCATAAGAGAAAAAACCAAATAATACATTTTTAAAGCACAGTTGAAAGCTGGACATGATATGAGCCTTAATAAAGGAACAGAAATCTGACCAAAAACAAACTGAATGAGGACAAGTCCAAAATAAATGATAAAATGTTTCATCGTGTAGCCAGCTGGCGAAGACAAGAAGAAAGAAACTAAATTTCAATGTCACTTGCAATCGCTACTTGCACTCTCAGCCACCTGTGACGTCACTTGCAATCAACACAGATCGTGCATGTTGCCAGTGGAGACTAGACGCTGTGGTGGTGATTAAACGATTCAAACTAAATTAGTAGGCCTACAGAATGTAAATATGAACGTCCATTATGAAATGCATTAAGTGATTTTAAAAGGGTCAGCTCCGTACAGGCAAGCAGACGAGTACAGAACGCACTGCGTTAAATTGTACATTAAACGTTTTCCTCCCATAGAAAATCATTATAGATAAAACACACAGGGGCGGATCTACCGGGGTGGCATAGGGCAAATGCCACCCTAAAAGAAAGCCTTGCCACCCCTGCTGCCACCCCAGTTAAGTTGGCAGCAACGAATTAAAGGTTATGGCCAATTTGAAAATTCACGAGCGCGAATCTTTCGTGATTCGTGATCCCGCTCCGAACTCCCGAACTGACTCAAATGATTCGCGATCCCGCTCCGAACTCCCAAAGTGACTCAAATGATTCGCGATCCCGCTACGAACTCCCGAACTGTAAAAATAAATTAATAATTTTCGATTTTCAAGTATTACACGTACCTGTCAAACATAGTCTATTTTGCCGTCAATACTGTTGACGGTGTCCTTTATCAGGAGGCTTTATATTTATGCTCAACATGAAGTATAGATACTGTTGTCATGAAGACAAGACCCCACCTGCGGCCTCCCCAGAGTGCAGTCTGGACGATGGGGCGGGGCGACACATATTTGTTTTCCCCGCCTTTGACATTTTGCTCCGAGCCAGCAGGGGGCAGTTTGCGTTGAAACAAACAGAACGGTGGCAACTACAGCAACAGAGTAATAACTATTTCACGTTGATTGCATGAGGTGAGTAAAAGTGGTTGTGTAAATATCTTATAATATTAAATGCGATGTTCGATCATTTATTTATCCATGGTACGTTCAATTTGAATAATTATTGTTAATAATTGTTATAAATTGCTCATTTTATTGTTCTTTGTGGATTGTAACAGTACACTCTGCAAATGGCTTTAGTTCTTACCTCTGTAAAATCAAACCTAAGAAGTTCTTAGGTTTGATTTTACAGAGGTATGGCATTACATTTGTCAAGTTATTTGAACAGACATGCATGATTATTGTGTGTATATTATTATTATTATTTTTCAGGATGACATGATCAGGAGGTGGTGGTGTTCTGTTCTCCTGGACCGCTTTACTCCGCAAATGTATGTAGCTGTTTGAATGTTGCTACATGAAACATTACTCTGTACTATATCTAGCAATATACCTACCTCTTGACATTTGTTCTTTTAGAGCTCAACCACTGAGGGGAGGAACTTCACCATTCACCATGTCTTCAGGCAGAGTCCAGCAAAGCAGGATCTATTTCGACCTCACTCAGACCGTCACCACGGTCTTACCTTGAATGACGCCATTCTGCCAGCTCTCCTCGAGACCTAATGTAAACAATGTCAGGTGACTGACCCCTAGTGGTTGGTTCCCTATAAAACATCCGGATGAACCGAACACTTGCTCTTTGCCTTTCTCGCCTCTCTAGAGACCGGTTTGGAGGAAATCCGCGTGTATACGCTGTTATTTGGAAATCTGTACCCATTCAATCCGTCACTATAGTGCAGGCGCCTGGTGCCCCTGAGGATTGCGGTATTTCTTTCCTTTTTCTTCTATATTTTCAGGTGAGTGGTTGGTATTATTTACAATTTAACGAATTTGATTCATGTTAAAATTGTTTTGTAGAGATTGTATTCTGACGCTTAAGAAGCGTACGGATGTGGTGAGTAACTTTTGCTCTATATCCACATCAGTTGAAAGGAGGTTTTTTTTGTTTACCTGGTGATCTGCTGTTCGCAGCGGAGGGGACTCGGTCACCTGTCTTTATCTGTGCGTTCGCGCATAGATAGGTGTTGCATTTAAAAAAAAAAAAAAAAAAAAAAAAAAAAATTTTTTTTTTGGAATCAAGGAATTTACTTATCACACTGTCTCCACTGTTCGCAGCGGTGAAATTAAGTAGATATATATGTATAATTTTGATTGTGTATACACACATTTACATATCATTGGCAAACTCCTGTGCGCAGGAGTAGTCCTATGTGTTATCTGAGCTACAACTGTACGCAGCTGTCTAACAATCATGAGTCAACCTCTGTGCCATTATTGTCGTGCTACTATGCATCCTCGGGATGGACATCGCGAGTGTCCATCATGTCTGGGTATAGCCCATTTACTGGAGGACATTGGAAATCCATGCCCGGCCGCAGCTGAGTTCTCCCTACAAGAGAGGGTGCAGAGAGCTAGCCTTTTTGAATGGCCAGCTCATGACAGAGGTGCATCAAGATCAGTGGTTGATGCACGCTCTCTTAAACGGAGAAGGGAACATTCTCCTGTTGAAGTCCATGATGGACCTAGCTGCTCTGATGGAAGAAGGTCAAGGGCTTCAGAATCTCAAGTTGACACCCAGATGCAAATTCTAGCAACTTTACGGGATTTGGCTGGGAAAATGGATAATTTTAGACCCCACGATAGGGGGTTAGGTGGACAACAACATGCAGTTTCATCTGTTGTTTCTGAGGATGATATTCCTCCAAATCAGGGCGGAAGAGGTAACATTCCTGACACAATTTCTCTTCATGCTCATGACTCTCTTTTTGGTAGTAATGATCAGGATGTGAGTGAGGAAGATCAAGGAGATAAGTCCAGGTCTTCTGCTATTGATGGAGACAGTAACCAACCTGACATTTTTAACAGAATTCTCAGTGCTGCAAGAATTCTAGGTTTGGAAACCCAGGCTGAGGCATCAACGACACCAGTGGTGCAAGGTGTGTGGGCTGGGGTCTCCCAGTCTCAACCATCTGTTTCGATTCCTGTTACTGAGGACTATTCACAAATGCTAAGCAAAGCATGGAATCATCCCAGAGCTGCCCCCCAGTTCAATGCTGGTTGCAGACGCTTTGCTAATATGCAGTATGCTGCAGAAACCGGCATGGGCGGTATGCCAGCGGTGGAGCGTGAAATGGCATCTTTAACATCCTTGGGTCTAGACCGGGTGACTGATGACCCACGCTGTCCCCGGAAAGAGTGTGAGAAGACCGATAACCTAGTGTGTCGAACCTACAACTCAGCCACACGTGCAGCCCGATCTGGTAATGCCTTAGCCATAATTCTGGCTTCTTTACGGAAACTTATAAATCCGGAAGATCGGGACATTATGGGTTTGGTCGATGCAGCCCTGGTTACGCACGCCCAGCTCACTAGAGACATTGGGGCTTCTATGTCATCTGCAATCCTTTCTCGTAGACAGATTTGGTTAGCACAGACTTCCCTACCTGATACTATCAGGAAGGAACTGACATACATGCCCGTCACACCAGGCCGTGTGTTTCACCCAGACTCTCAGACGACACTTGATAAAGCTGAGCAAGCGCGGAAGAGAAGAGAATCAGTGCAACGCACATTTGGTCCCGCTAAGGCAGCTAGACAGTCATATCGAGGCTTTCAGCCCCCTCATCATCCCCATTTTAGTCGGGCAGGACCATGGGAGTTCAACAGAAGACAAAATACCCATTCTCAGAGGTTTGATAGCAGCCAAAGTGCCAGACAAGCGCCACGGCATTCCCAAATGGCTCGGTCTCGTACATCAGTTAGAGATGCACCACAAAAGAAGCGAAACCCCAGGGGCTCAGGCCCCTATGGGGGAACCGCGTAGCAATCCTGGAAGAGCTGCCGGAATCTGCTCCCAGCTATG
This sequence comes from Carassius gibelio, assembly GCF_023724105.1. NCBI lineage: Eukaryota > Metazoa > Chordata > Actinopteri > Cypriniformes > Cyprinidae > Carassius > Carassius gibelio. The sequence continues at coordinate 27,800,756 of NC_068418.1, forward strand.
CCTGGACAGCTGGGAGAGGAAAATCTCAGATCGTTGGGTACTCGCTACGATAAAAAGCGGATACAGAATCCAGTTCCGGCAACGACCTCCTTCGTTTTCAGGGATTCAATTAACTGTGGTCAAAGACGCAGTCCAGGCAGAAATTTTATCCAAAGAAATAACAACACTTCTTGGAAAGAAGGCAATTACTCCACTACAACCCTACGAACAGCACACTGGGTTTTATTCGAACTATTTCCTTGTGCCCAAAAAAGATGGTGGTCTCCGACCCATTTTAGACCTAAGACGTCTGAATGCATACATAAAAGTATTGCCATTCAAGATGCTGACCACCGCCCAAATCTTGGAGGTTATAGAGCCAAACGAGTGGTTTACAACACTAGACCTCAAAGATGCATACTTTCATGTGCCCATTCATCCAGATCACAGGAAGTTCCTTCGCTTTGCTTTTCAAGGCCAAGCATATCAATTCGAGGTCCTTCCCTTTGGCCTTTCCCTCTCTCCCCGTGTATTTACCAGGGTGGTGTCAGCCGTTCTTTACCCTCTTCAGGCAGTGGGTATAAAGATCCTCCCATACCTGGACGACTGGCTAATCTGTGCACCAAGCCGTCACAAGGTTCTAAGAGATACAGAGGCTGTTATCAACCATGTACAAGAGCTTGGGTTCCGCATGAATCTCAAAAAAAGCAATGTCGAACCACGGCAAGAGACCGTATTTGTAGGGTTAGTTTTGAACACCTTAACAATGACCGCATATCTGTCCCCACAGAGGGTAGCAAGGTTATCTGCCCTGGCACTATCTTTCCGCTTAGGCAAGCGGATGGAGTTGGCACAGTTCCAAAGATTACTGGGGATGATATCGGCAGCAATAAAGGTAGTGCCTCTGGGATTGCTCAAAGCACGACCATTGCAATGGTGGATCAACAAATTTCAACTCCACCCAAAATTACACAGGCGAGTGAAGTTGAAAGTCACACAGAAATGTGTTCAGGCTCTGCGTCCATGGATAAGCAGCAGCAGGTTGGGTCAAGGTGTTCCTCTGGGAAATATACCAGCGAGGAGAATGGTGGTGACAACCGATGCTTCTCTGAAAGGTTGGGGGGCTGTCTGGCAAGGAAGATCAGTCAGAGGCTCATGGATGTTCCCATGGACTATGGAACACATCAATGTGCTGGAGCTGAGAGCAATCTATCTGTCTTTGAGACACTTGATTCCGTTCCTACAGGACAGGCATGTCCTTGTAAGAACCGACAATATGTCGGCAGTTTATTACATCAATCACCAAGGAGGCACCAGGTCATTGCGCTGCCTCCAGGAAACCAGGAGACTTCTGTTTTGGGCTCACCCGAGACTCGCCTCTCTCAGGGCAATTTACATACCCGGAAAAGTGAACCGGGCAGCGGATCTCCTCTCCCGAACTGGACCTCTCCCAGGGGAATGGCGATTACACCCGGAGGTGGTGCATCTCATTTGGACCCGGTTTGGGAGAGCCCACACCGACCTGTTTGCATCAGCCGAGACAACCCATTGCAAGATGTGGTTCTCTCTGAGTGGCCAAGGAGGGCCTTTGGGACTGGATGCACTGTCTCACGAGTGGCCGGGAGGTTTATTATATGCTTTTCCTCCCCTACCATTGATTCCTCATGTGCTCAAAAGGGTGGATCTGGGATGTTACAAGATCTTACTGATCGCCCCGAAATGGCCAAAGAGACATTGGTTCCCACTTCTCCTACGTCTGGTACAGGGCCATCCATGGCCACTACCAACCAGAACAGACCTTCTCTCTCAAGTGGAGGGACAGATCTGGCACCCAAACCCAGCCACATTACAACTCTGGGTTTGGCCCCTACTGAGCCCCTCTCTTGTCAGCTAGAGGAGGCAGTAAGGAGAACCATAAATAATTCTAAAGCGCCTTCCACTTGGGATAACTACTCGAGTAAGTGGCGTGTGTTCTCTAACTGGTGTCAGGACAAAAACTTGGACCCCATGAATTGTGTTCTCGATTCCATTTTATGCTTTCTTCAGTCACTTTTAGACTCAGGAAAAAAAGTCAATACCGTACGAGTTTATGTGGCGGCTATTTCCCATTTCCACAGTATTGTGGAAGGTTTATCAGTTGGTAAACACATGTTGGTTACTCAATTTCTCAAAGGTGCACGTCGCCTCTATCCAGACAAAAGGCTGAGATCACCATCCTGGGATCTTCCCATGGTTCTTCAGTCATTGACTAGAGCCCCATTTGAACCATTGGCCCAGACGGATCTTAAATCACTGACGTGGAAAACAGTTTTTCTTCTTGCTATCTGTTCAGCAAAGAGAGTGGGTGAGTTACATTCGTTAGCAGTAAGTGAAGACTGTCTGAGATGGAAGGCAAACTATTCAGGGGTCTCTCTCTGGCCGAACCCGGCTTTCCTGCCTAAAGTTCTTAATACTTGCACGATCAATCAAGTAATCGAACTTGCAGCGTTTCAACCTGATCCTGATCTCTCTTGTACAGAACTTGATCTTGCTACCTTATGTCCAGTTCGAGCACTTCGCACATACATTGAGCGGACACAGTCGTTACGACATTTACACACTCAGTTGTTTTTGTGTTTCGATAAGAAAAGTATCGGAAAACCAGCCTCGAAACAGCGCCTATCACATTGGATAGTAGACACTATTGCACACACATACTCCAGTCAGAGCTTACCAGTCCCAGGGAACCTGGTAGCTCATTCTACCAGGAGTCTTGCCACATCCTGGGCAGCACTGAAGGGGGTGGCACTAACGGACATATGTGCAGCGGCATCATGGAGCTCACCTTGTACCTTTGCCCAGTATTACAGGGTCAATGTGGCGGACCCAGTTACGCTTGGGTCCACAATTCTGCTCTCGGCCGCTAAGCAGGGATGTAAAGAAGGAGAGGCTTACATTCCCTCGTGACCTTGATGGCACTAGTCATCCAAGGTAAGACCGTGGTGACGGTCTGAGTGAGGTCGAAATAGATCGTAAGTTATGACTATAACTATGGATCTATGAGACCGAATGATGACCGTCACCATTTCTTGTCACTCGGGATGAACTGAGGCGTTCCAGGCAAGAGGAAGTGTTCGGTTCATCCGGATGTTTTATAGGGAACCAACCACTAGGGGTCAGTCACCTGACATTGTTTACATTAGGTCTCGAGGAGAGCTGGCAGAATGGCGTCATTCAAGGTAAGACCGTGGTGACGGTCATCATTCGGTCTCATAGATCCATAGTTATAGTCATAACTTACGTTATTTGTGCACATACATTCATTAAGAACTAATAATTACATATGTGTGTACATGAAGAGGTATTTTAGTTATTACAGCTACATAGTTGTTCAGATGTGAAATTGGTATTATGTACAAGTACTATATTGGTCAGCACTGTGGATTATTTCATATATAACTATCAGTTAACATCAGCATCAAAGACATTTAAAAACATTTCAGCTTAATTCATTTTCAGCGAGTTTTTTAAAAAACATCTGTTTGCGATCTAATGTGGATTTTGTTCACCATATAAGACAGAAATATTTATATTCAATGTAAAAGATCTTCATGTGGATCATGCATACAAATATATACAAATATCTCACTGGATTATTACAATTAATGGCAAAATGTGTGGAAATGTAAACTAATATATCCAACTGACACACTACAGTAAAAGATATAAATAATTGGCTTAATTAAAACAATTTTTTTTCAGTTAGAAAATACTAACATGCCTAATACTTCTGCACAGTACTGTATATATTAATATTTTATTAGTAGTATTATAAAAGAATGAGTATGCAGTTGTGACAATCTATAGAGTTTGTTTAAAGCAAGGCTGTATGTATTCAGTGTTTATATAATGTTTAATAACTTTGATATACATGTATAAATAAACCTATGTATGTTTTTGATTCAACAGCTTCCCCTGGAAATCCTCAGGGAAGTTATTTTGTCTATTTGACACTTTCTCTGGTTTGCAGATGGTTTAGGGTTGTGCGCCGAAGTTTTTCGGAAAGCGGCACAGTTTGCCTGGCTAGAGAGTAAGATTTCCCTGTTTAATGCTCATTCTCCAATTGAGTTTTGTAGTATGAGGCTGTTAAACTTTTTTTATCATTATTATTATCTTTCCTGTATCTTGTCTTTACACTATAAGTTGTGGCCAACTGGAAGAATTGTCCTCCTGTCTCCTGACCGGAACGAGTTCAGACGGATGTACAGCATCAGGGAATGCTTTAACCCACCAGGGTACAGGGAAGAGAACGGCGTGGTGATCTTCTGGGCTGTTGTTTACACAGGATTTTCTTCCAAGGACTGAAACACATTTGTGTGTTAAGTTCATTGAAGGGAAATAGAGAATCAACTGAGATCAACTGGTTTTGATGTATTAATTGATGTCATTTAAAGTTAAACTTTGCAGTGTATAATGTTTTAATAACAAATCTATGGCAAACACGTGCATGACAACAGGTTTCAGTCATTTAGAGTCTATCGTTCTTTAAGGTTTCTCATATTTGATGGTAACATCATTTGCTATGCATTGCTCATAATGAATTCTTAATTTAGTTGTGACAATTCGGTGTAATATTTCAATTACCAATGATTTTATAAAGTGTTTAAAGGGGTGGTTAAATGTATTATGTTTTTATATAGAAGCGAGTAACTAAATAAATTCAGGATTAATGAGGTTTTCAGTAGTGCAGTTCAGAAAACAAATGTTTTGTCAGCTACAATGCACACTTTATACATTTTTAATATATATTAAAATAAAATGGGTAATTGTCTTAAGGGAACCTGAAAAAAAAAAAAAAAAAAACTTTCACAGGAATGTGCCTGAAAGTGATAAACGGGCCTCATTTTTACCTAAATTATTTATTCTTTATTTTAATATATATACAAAATGTATAAGGTGTGCATTGTAGCTGACACCTAAATTAACACATTACAATAGTTTTATGACTGCAAGTCTTTCTCCTCAAATGCTACTGACGTTAGAAAAGTGTACACCAATATCGCATGTAACTTTAGAGACGGTCCCTAAATTTGAGACTCGTCCAACGTCAAGCCAAATTTATGCCCGTTTTTTTTTGTTTTTTTTACTTTTAGTTTTCCTTTCTCTTCGCTGGATTGCTGATGTACTCTACCCGGGCATAGATGTTCATCCATCAATTATGAACATTCAGCCGCAAACATGAGGTGCGAGCGGTCGCGACCGCGGATGGGAGAATGGAGGAAGTTTCTTTCTTTTTTTTTTTTTTGGAGCAACTGGGGTGCCCCCTCCGGGAGTTGGTGCCCTACGCAGACTTCGTTACTCTGCGTTTAGGGAGCGACGGCACTGAACACCTTTAATATCGAGATTTGATTAATGTTCTACTTTTGATTTATTCATTCAAATATTGCCGAATTCCGTGACGTTCTGCTTTATAAGCAAGTTCCATTTCCGCGATTCAATCCCTGTCTCTTTTCAAACACAAACGCGGTGAATTTATGAATGAAAGTGTGAAAGTTAGTTCTGACACAAAACGAAGTTGTTACTTATCCTCACGCTTTTTAAAAGTGATAATTTATTGATAGATAATCAATTATTACCCAGCTTTTCCTCCTGAGTCTCAGGCCGGTGACACACTGCGTGTCGTGAGCGTGACGCTTCTGCTGCGTGGCGGCTGCTTCGAGTTTTCTGTGTTTTTATACAGTCTATGGTCTTTACACACCTGAATCGCTGCTGCTGCTGTAGGGGACATAGAGGGAGACCACCGACAGACCAGGGTCTTGTCTTCATGACTACAGTATCTGTACTTCATGTTGAGCATAAATATAAAGCCTCCTGATAAAGGACACCGTCAACAGTATTGATGGCAAAATAGACTATGTTTGACAGGTGTTATACTTGAAAATCGAAAAGTATTAATTTCTTTTTACAGTTCGGGAGTTCGTAGCGGGATCGCGAATCATTTGAGTCAGTTCGAGATGGTATCAGGTTCGCGAATCAATTGAATCAGTTCGGGAGTTCGGAGAGGGTTCGCGAATCATTTGAGTCCGTTCGGGGATCGCATCATTTGAATCTGTTCGGGGGTTCGGAGCGGGATCACGAAAGATTCGCGCTCGTAAATTTTCAAATTGGCCATAACCTTTAATTTGTTGCTGCCAACTGGGGTAGATCCGCCCCTGTCTCTCAGTAAATATATTTGTAAAGGTGCTGTTGACTTGAAATATTCACCAGATGTCAGTAACACTCCAGTGATCCATACATACAAAGAAAAAAATATCAATAACTTCAGAAAAAATATTTCACCCTCCGGGAATACGGTTTTCCTTGCAGAAGTATATTTTCTGGAGAAACATTGAATAATTAATCAGATTCACCTGTCATGTCGTGTATGAGAGTACACACACACACTCATATGCTTTCACACACACTCATACACACACCCACACACTCCTTCCTGTGTGTGTCTTCAGCTACTGGAACACTCGACCCTGTGGATGAGATCTTAAACATGAGCCTGAGCATCACATGAGCGAGCAGAAACCAGATCAGCGTGACAAACCAGACGTACGTGGAGCGTGTCACGTGGAGCGTGTTACGTGGAGCGTGTTACGTGGTGATGGTTTTGAGTTAGTTTTATTATTAGTGTTTGGACTAAAATGCCATTTAGCTTCATCTGAATATGTTTTAGTCTAGTTTAAGTCGATTTAGTCGACTGATACTAAAACAAATTCAGATGACTAAAATCTAACGGGTTTAGTAACCGTGTAATGCATTTATTCAACATTTCTCTAAAATGTCCAAACTCATGATATGTTCCCATCTATTAACGTAGTAATATGATTGATATGAAGGTTTGACCGTGCAATATAAACACAGATTTAACTGTTTGTAGAGTAATTAACAACAGCATCGAACAGAGCTCAGCCAATCAGAATCAAGGACCAGAACGGTCTGTTTTGTGAAGTGTGTTTCAGGTGTGTGAAACACATCGTTGTTTTTGTGCAATCATGTTCCTAATCAGGGGTGGTTCTAGGGTGAGTGAAGATCCGGGGCTTAGCCCATAGAAAAGTCCATGTATGTGACTTTTTATTTTAATAAATCAGAAAGATTTACCTTATTTAAAATATACAAAAACAATAAAAACAAAAACAAATTTAAAACATTTTATTTAAAGTATTGAGGAAAATACATTTGCTTTTTGCAAACAAAAATTAAGAATTGCAAAACAAATGAAACAGCGCGAAAGCAATGATTTTGCAATACATATTTTCCATGGTCATATCTATTAATTTATTTGCAACGCTGCTTTTATTTTGCATGTCAGTTTGAGCTTGCGAAGCCATTTTTCCTTTGCGCTTCACTTTTCTGCACGTCACTCTTTGTGGCACCGTTTTTGACGTGGGGGCGGAGTCAATGGACGGGGGCGTGTACAACATGCCTCCATGGAAGTGACGTCATCGGCCCGAGACGCAGCTCACTGATCCAGGTCCTGTCATGATGAGCAGAGACTTTCGACTGGATCGTTTATTTTTATTCAGTAGCATTAAAACATTCATTTTTTGTTTTATTTACTTTATTAACATGTATGTGTATTAGCAGAGTTTGCTCAAGTTAAAGAAGTTGTTAACATGAACATCTGCTGTTTATTTCTCTCGATGTGCACACTTTTATAGCATTATGTGTATTGGGATCGCAAATCATTTGAGTCAGTTCAGGAGTTCGTAGCGGGTTCGCGAATCATTTGAGTCAGTTCAGGAGTTCGTAGCGGGTTCGCGAATCATTTGAGTCAGTTCGGGAGTTCTTAGCGGGATCGCGATTCATTTGAATAAGTTCGGGAGTTCGTACCGGGATCGCGAATCATTTGAGTCAATTTGGGGATCGCGAATCATTAGAATAAGTTCGGGAGTTCGTAGTGGGATCGCGAATCATTTGAGTCATCTGACTCCAGTTTGGGAGTTCATAGCGGGATCGCGAATCATTTGAGTCAGTTTGAGGATCGCGAATCATTTGAATCAGTTCGGGAGTTCATAGCGGGATCGCGAATCATTTGAGTCAGTTTGAGGATCGCGAATCATTTGAATCAGTTTGGGAGTTCATAGCGGGATCGCGAATCATTTGAGTCAGTTCGGGTTCGCAAATCATAGCTGTATATGGATAGGCATTTGTATCTAATTTAGTAGCTAGTTATAATTACATTTTCCACGCTTGTTTAGGTGTGAAATGTGAACTCGTATTTTTTGTTTTAATGATGTGCCTTTTAACAGTATCAAGTATATTCAAAAACTAAACAAATCGTGCCTAAAAAGTGCAGGCATCTAGGCTAATGTAAAGTTTCATGATGAAGTCATAATAGTGCGCGTGTGCATTTTGAGTGTGTTCTTTCACTGCATTATTCGGTGTATTCAAATGAATTTATGAATGCATGTGAATGATCACAAAATTCAAGATATGAACCCTTTGTGCCAAAAGGGTTCTTTCTTGTCATTATAGAACCTTTTTAGCATAAAAGGTTCTTTGGAGTTGAGTAAAGAACCCTATGGTTCTATATAGAACCCCAATGATCCCTTTCTTCTAACAGTTTGTTGTCATAAGCAGGGTTGGTTCTAGGGTGAGTGGAGATCCATGTATGTGACTTTTTTATTTTAATAAATCAGAAAGATTTACCTAGTTTAAAATATACAAAAACAATAAAAACAAATTTAAAACATTTTATTTAAAGTTTATCCCTTTTATCCTGACACATATGCTGATGTTGTGTCTCTATCTCACTTTTTTTTTTTTGTCTCTGTCTCTGTTTTATTTTATTTTCCAATCAAGCCTGACTGGCTACACTCGTCCTGGTAGAACAGGGATAAGAAGCAAACATGAAGCAGTGCACTGACACACTCTTACTCTATAACGATATACCGGTCAAAGGACTTTATCTCTGTGTTTAAAGCCAAGTATAATTATAAACGCAGGGCTCTATACACTTATATTTTTGAAGGAGCACTTACACAGCACTTACAAATTGCATAAATAATCATAAGAAGGTTAATGTATCAAATATACAATTTGGAATAGGCTACAGAAATATGAAATTATGAAAAAAAATTAGAATGGTACTTTGCCACTAGGTGGCGGCATGCCACTGCCTTAATGAGTGAGTCGGTCAGTCATTTAATCAATGGATTCGTTAGAAACGGATGATTCATTCAGAAAAAAAAGTGTGTGTGTGTGTGTCCCCTACAGACTGTGCTGCGCAACCGTTAACTGTTCCATGTTCAAAATGTGACGTTAAATCAGACACAATTTAAAACCGAAAAATAAATATGAAAGTTACAGATACCTGAAGTAAGCTTTTGTATCTTGGCATTCAAGTGTTTTGGCTGGGGGGGTTTACTTCCTTTTTTTAAGAAGAAGAAGATGACTTTTTAAATATCCATTTTAATTTTCGAATAAATTGATCGCCTGCCTCCAAAAGATCTCACTTCATTGGCTGGATCGTACAGACGCTCATCGATGATTGGCCAGTTTACATGTCAGTCAGAAGCACTAGACTCAGTGGGCGGTTTTCGTCGGATGTGAATGACAACGCGTACTTACTTGGGTAAATTTACAGACACTGTGGACTTGAGTCGAGAGATATTTATTTAAATTCTAATTTAAATTACTTTATTGGGCATGAAAACTCATTGATGGCATGGTGGTAATAAAAACAGTCGGGGCTCCAGCCCCCTTAGCCCACCCCTAACGCCGCCCCTGTTCCTAATTATTCATATAGTTTTCATGAGATTCAGTCTCATATGATGATATTCTTCATAATGAAAGATGTTATTTTGATGTGATATTACTTTCAAGTCAAGTCATATTTATTAAAATAGAGCTTTTATACAATACATTATTTGGAAGCAGCATGACAGAGATAACAGGAAGATAACAGTGGCATCTGCCAAATGACTAAATGTAAAAAGGTGGAAGAAGATATCATTTTATATGTTAAAATATACATTATGTGTGAATAAATATATATGATAAAAAAATTGACTTCCTCAGTTATAAATTTATGCATTTGTGTGTGTACAAATATTAACATAATATTCACTATACATCTCTATAAATAGAGAGAGGAAAAGAAAAGCAACAGAAGGAAAGGGAGTCAGAGAATATAGATGTTCAGACCATTCTGTTGTGACCAGGGTCAGTGAACTAGAGGAGATGAAGGTGTGTGCAGTGTCAGTGTGCGTCCAGCAGGAGGCGCTGGAGAGCAGACGGGACCGACAGCATCAGGCCCCGGGGCCCGGCCCCCCCGAGGACCCCTCGCACACACAGACGGCTCAGAGCCTCCAGAGCAGGTGCGTCTCCTGAGGAACAACACACCAGCACTGAGCTAGCTATCCCAGAATGCACTGTCAATGTTTAGTGGCTGTTTATCACATTGCATTTTGTAGTTAAACCATTCAGTGTCTCTTTAAGACATGCAGAGATTTATATGAGAATATACAGTATGTTATACTGATATACAGATATGTGATATATTTCAAAATCACACAGAATGATTGTGTTAATGTGTTAGCTAGAAATACTCACTGTGCTTACTCAAAGAAACGACTGAAGAGAATAATCGAACGTGACTACTTGTACAACAAAATATCACTTAAAATCTGAAAAATATCAACTTGACTTTCTAAGTTCTTGCGGTTGTTTTATTTTCTATTTTTTCTATTTTTCTACTTTTCAACCTTTAAAATAGATGGAAGTTGGATTTAAAAAAAAATATTACTTAGTTTAATGACGAAATAAATGTAATTGTAATTAGTTACTGATGAAAAAATGTGTAGTTAAACTTCAGCTACTTATGAAAATGTTAAAGATAACGGGGTTTCATCTGAAAACAGATTTAATTTATTTCTTTCATAAATAATTGCAGTGACTGCTCTAAAATACAAGCTTTTAATAATTTTTCTTTATGATAAAATTATTTTTTATATCTTTATGTGATGTGATGTCATTGGTGTTGGGCATGTGATGATGTCACACTCACGTGTCATGCCACACAGGTAGCGTATGCAGATTTGAGCTCCGCCCCAAACACAGCTCACTGCAGGGAAAAGCTCCGCCCCTTTGGGGAGGTCCTGGAAGGCGACGCCCAGATAGCAGTCGTCCACCACGTAACCCAGCGTCCCTGCGTCTGCGTCCACCACCAATAGCACACGATCTGGAACACTTAAGACCCTGGCTCCGCCCCCAGGGTACCGCCTCCCTGCCCTCCCGTCATGCCAGAGCTGATTGGTCGAGAGCTCCCAGCCCCAGGAACCTGAGTCTCCTCCTATTAACACCGTGTAGCCCGAGGACTGAAGGGTGCATTTGTGCGTGGACACACCCAGTACGGCATGGCTTCCTCTCTGTTGCTCCTCCCACATCACCTCCCATATATGGAGCCCCGTCGCCGTGCCGACCGCACCACGGACCGCATCGCTGCTCTGCTCCACTCGGGCACGAGAGACACGCCCCCCCGACGGACACACCTTCAGATTGGGCGACAGGTAGGTGTGGCTCCACTGTGACCGCGGGTTTCCTGGGGCGACGGGGGGCGTGTCTAACAGCACCGCTAGGCGAATGGGCGGGGCTACAGAAAACGGACCGAATGCTGATTGGGATTTATAGTGTTTTTTAGGACCGGCGTCCTTCAGCAAGCAGCACAGTGTGAGACCCATCCAATCAGATCGCAGAATAACATCAACTTCCTGTTCAAACACACACATTAGTCAAACTACAACCATTTAGATCATCATTCAATAGTGTTCTAATCGTTATTACAAAGTCGATTATTTTAATATCCTACTGTAGTATTAACTGAACTTACTACAGTTCACCCAGAAATTCACACAATCCTTTGAAAGGAAGGAAGAAGAAGCAGTCATCAGTGTCACAGACGTGTATTTACAGCAATAGACAACAATACATTGTATGAGTCACAATTATACATTTCTCTTTTATGCCAAAAATCATTAGGATATTAAGTAAAGATCATGTTCATGAAGATATTTAGTAAATCTCCTACCGTAAATAAATCAAAACCTAATGTTTGATTAGTAATATGCATTGCTAAGAGCTTCATTTGAACAACTTTAAAGATGATTTTCTCAATATTTAGATGTTTTTGCTCCCTCAGATTCCAGATTTTCTAATAGTTGTATCTCAGACAAATATTGTCCTCCGAACAAACCACACATCACTGGAGAGATGATTTATTCAGCTTCAGATGATGTATAACTTAAATCTATATTTAAAAAAATTGACCCTCATGACTGGTTTTGCCACTCAACTATAAGTTAGTTATAAATGTGCTTTGTTTGTGTCATTCAATGTGTCTATGTGTTGTAATTCTGAACTCAAAGGGTTAAACAGTGGTTTATTTATTGGTGTGATTTGTTTAATTATAATACAAATACTTAATAAATCTGTAATACATAGATATATACTTAATAATAGTTAATCTATAACAAATTCTTGATTAACGTATAATGTTATTAATATTAATATAGTGTACTGTACCTGCTCTTGAAATTGAATTAAAACATACAAAGACCATTTGAAGCGTGAGATGCTCTTACCGTGCAAGCGCGCGCTGACTCCGTTCCTTTCGCCGTTCATCACGCATTTAAACGTCACTTATCTCCCGTGCGCGCTCCCGCGACGTCAGCGCCGGCCGTCAAGTCAAGGCCAACCCCGAGAGTGACGTCTGTCCGTCCCCGGAGAAACTCGTGTTTTTAAACATTTACCGTGGTGACATTATACTCAAAAATCTAAATATTGAGAAAATAATCTTCAAAGTTGTTCAAATGAAGTTCTTAGCAATGAATATTACTAATCAAACATTAAGTTTTGTTTAATTTACAGTAGGACATTTACTAAATATCTTCATGAACATGATCTCAATCTTTACAATAATAGATCATATAATAGAGTTTTGTGATGAGAGGGATCAGACTGAGATCAGATGAGGGTCAGTTCATAAAGTTTAATCTGGATCAGAATGATCAAAGCAAAGCAAAACATTTTTCAAAGCAAAACTGGATTAGATCACCCTGATCCAGACCTGATCCAGACACACTTTCAGATTATTAGTGCTCTACGGAGGCCCTGGAGGGACATGCTGATGATGATGGGAAACATCTCAATACTTCTGCGTTCTCTTTTAGAAAGTTTTGCGTTGCATTCACACAAATAACTATTTCTGACTGCTTCTCTGATGATTGCACATGTAGTTTACAATCACTTAAAGGGGGGGGGGGGGGTGAAATGCTGGTTTTCACTCAATCTCCTGTTAATCTTGAGTACCTATAGAGTAGTACTGCATCCTTCATAACTCCAGAAAGTCTTTAGTTTTATTATATTCATAAGAGAAAGATAGTCTGTACCGATTTTTCCCGGAAAAACACGAGCGGCTGGAGGCGTGACGTGTGGGCGGAGCTAAAGAATCACGAGCGCCAGTAGGCTTTTGTGTTGAGAGCGTTTGGAAGCTGTGACATTACCGTGAGGAAAAACCCATCATCCAAAACAAACCATGGCTAACAGTCAGATTCAGCGTTTATTTATGATCCAGAATCAGATCCCGAGGCTGAAACTGAACGAGAGCAGCATCAGCAACAACGTCTCTATGTGGTTTGTCCTGAAACTGTATATATTTGCTTAGCAGTTTTGGAAAATGACTAAGTTCCACTTTGTCGTCTTTTTTTTTTTTTTTTTTAAGCCATACATGTGGAAAGTGCAGTTTGATGACAACATCGCATGTTGTTTACTTGATGTGCTTACGCGCCGATAGCTAAGTTAACAACACAGAGATATTTGAAGCAGTTTTACTCACCGCCTGCGGTTCCAACACACGATCGTGACCCTTTTTCGTTGGGATTGCATCATCCTTGAGAAATAAACGATGTGCAAATCCGGCGTCAAACTGGGCCTTGTTTGTAAAACAAGCATCTTCGAAATGCAGGGAACAAACACAAACACTTGCACAACTCCGTTGATGCTCTGTAAAAATAAACTTCATCCACTGGTCCCTTAATGCTTTTTCTCTTTAGGTAATCTGTGCAGGGTTGTCTTGCCCTGGCAACCAAAAACACACTTCTTTTGTGACATTTGGCGACGCTCTCGCTCTGATCAGTGAAGTCTGTTGTGCTCTCAGTGCTCTGCTATACGGGAGCGCGCTCTTCCGGCAGAAGTGCCTCAGGACCCATATAAGGAAATTCCGCTCCATCTAACGTCACACAGAGCCATACTCGAAAAAAACTTTCAGAAACTAGTGACAAACCGGAAGGAGTATTTTTGGAACAGAAATACTTCTTCAAACGTACAACTTAATTTTTGAAACTTTGTCCATGTTTAGCATGGGAATCCAACTCTTTAACAGTGTAAAAAACTCAGTATGCATGAAATAGCATTTCACCCCCCCTTTAAATAAATATTGTGTTGTGATTTGACAGCTGTTTGGGGAAAGCTGTTACAAAAGTTGCATTTTTGGATCAGTTTTAATTTTATTTTATTAATTAATAGATTTTTTTTCATTCTGCTGGAATCAGCATAATCCGTTTTTTATTTATTTATATATATTTAATGTATCCTAATCTTTTTAACACATTATGAACAACACAAACTGATGATTCGATCCAGTTAAAATCCAAGATCAGATTTTGTGACGTAATCCAATTTCAGAATCCTATTTTTTATTTTAAACAATTTTGTTTTTTCAAGATTTGATCCAATCTGATAGCTGATATCTGATCAGATTAGTTTTGAACAGCTGGCCCGTGGAGATCAGACTGAGTTTAGATACAGAGACGAGACTAAATGAACATATGTACTGAACTGTGGTGCATCTCAAGTTCATACTATTCTTTGGTATCTGAACTTCTCCAAGATTACTCTGTCTTAAAGTCTTGTTTATCAAATGGAAATGGTTTGGTCAGTTGGATGTTGTCTAAAGGGTTGCTAGGATACTCTGGGTGGTTGCTATGCAGTTGCCGGGGTGTTGCTAGAGTGTATGATTGACAGAGTTTGTTCTGGGTGAATAAAGACATTCCCATCCAACAGAGAATCAGTCAAAACTGATCCAGTTTCAGTGCTTTGATATTATTGTAATTCTTTCTAATGTCAGGAAGTTCTAACGTTTTTGTTGTTCTCAAACTTGCACTAAACGTGTTTCTACCATCTTATGTGATTAGATCTGGTTGCTGAGAAGCTGGGTAAAGGCTCTTGAGATAAAGATAAAGCTGTGTAAGATAAGGCTCTTTTATTTCCAGAGAGCCCAGGGCGACCCCCGTCTGATGTGTGTGCGAGGCTGTCCTTCACTCCCCGTGTGTTTCTGACTCGTGTAGCAGCACTATCAGCAGAAAGAGCTCATCCTGTTCAAGAACTCACAAAACCTTTTACTTTGTTGTATTCTGAATGTGTTCTAGTAACAATCACTTCATTAGAAGGAACAATGTCATGTAATCAAGAGTTTACGTACTGATGATGATGATGATGATGATGATGTGAGAGTTCAGAGGTCAGTGAAATGTGAAGATACAAGTGGTGTGAGTTGTGAGTTGGTGTTTTTTAGGATTTCTGTGGGTTTTTGAAGTTGAAACCCAATCAGATGGCAGAAATGTTTAGGCTTTATTAGGATTATGTTCCTGTGTGTCTGTGCCTCAGACAGTGGTTCACACACACACACACACACACACACACACACACACATGCAGTGTTCACTCTGTGTTTGTGAGAGGTCCAGTATGACGAGGTTTCCAGCTGCTTCTGTTCGTGTACTCTTCAGTTGCTCTTTATTCTGGGATTTGAGTTCAATAAAGAACAGTGTATAAAAGCTTTTCTGCTGACACAAGCTGAGGTCTCTATCTGACTGTGTTTTGTTGAATATCAGAACAATAAAGCTTTAATTGATAAAAGGGTTAAAAAGTCCCAGAAGGCCGTCTTTAAAAGAGCATTATTTTAGAAGCATTCAGGACATGTGCTCCTTAGTGAACAGGAATATCTCTGGACACGCTAGCAGTGATAATAAGTGCATCATGAGCGTGTTCCAGCGGAGGAGAGCTGATAGTGTGTGGAGCGGGATGTTTGCTCATATAAGGCGTGTGTGTTTGAGTCTGAGGAAGAGAGATAGAGCGGGGGAAGCCAGTCTCACACACACACACACACACACACACACACACACTCGTGCAGCTCTGCAGACGCCAGCGCTCAGGTACATCTCACACATCTCTAACAGCTCTTACTCTTACACTACTGCTAACACCGGGCTTTAAACCGTGCGTGTCATACACTCGACTACTGAGTTATATTAGTGATGTACTTACTGTGTGGGTTGGGTTTGGGATCAGTTGCTGTTGTTATGTATAATTAATTGTTGTGATAATAGTAAGTACATGTGTTACAAAACTATCATCATAAATGATGTTCAAGAAGTTATTTTAGTATCTCGCAAAAGAAGTGTCTGTTATACTGTTCGTTATAATTAAGAACATTTAAGTGTTCATTCTTAAAAATCTTGTTCTGTAGGGAAGAAAATCGCTTTAATTTCCAAATGTACAACAGCGTTACATTTCTTTGAATAATTAAGATTTTTAATGTCTTTTCTGCTCACCAAGACTGCATTTATTTGATCAAAACTACAGTAAAACAGTGAAATATTATTCTAGTGTAAAACAGCTGTGTTCTGTGTGAATCTGTGTTAAAGTGTAATGTATTTCTGTGATGCTCCGCTGTATTTTCAGCATCATTCCTCCAGTCTTCAGTGTCACATGATCTTCAGAAATCAGAATAATATGATGATTTACTGCTCAATATTTCTGTGTGATGCATTTTATTTTTCAGGATTCACAGATGAACAGAAAGTTCAGAAGAACAGCATTTATATGAAATAGAAATCACATTAGAAATATCTTTACTCTCATTTTTGATCAGTTTAATGTGTCCTTGATTAATAGAAGTCTTAATTTCTTAAAAATAAAAAAGCTGTGATATTTTTGAAATTCACAATAAATTAACATTTATAAAATCACATAATCCAATTTTACTTTTTTCAGAATACATTTAAAGAGAATCTGTAATAAAAATGTGCAATTGTTAAACGTCATAATAGACAAAAAGTGTAATCAGTCTTTTTTTTCTTGATTTTGTGGTCAAATCTGTCATAAACATGCTGTTTTATGAAGTTGGTAACACAGTTTTGCTCAGCAGAGTCGTAGCCTCCAGCAGCCTTCATCATGCCGTGCTTCATCATCCTGGTCTTCCTCCTGATACGGTGCTTCATCTTCACGAGCAGCAGCTGTCAGAGCGACAGGAACCAGGATCATCGACCGCGTGTCAGCTGTGTGGGTCAGGGACTGACCGCTGTTCCCCAGGGCATCCACACAGACACACAGGTCCTGGTCCTCACTGGAAACCAGTTCACTTCTCTGTCCTGGTCCATGTATTCTGGATTCACAGAGCTGCACGAGCTGGACCTGAGCCACAATCACATCAGCACACTGGAGCCGCCGGGTAAACCGCTTTCACTCACACTCAGAACAACACTACACTGATGCTGAGTAATAAAAATTAATGAGCAAAAGGTGAAATTCAAAACGCACAATAAAAGCAACCTTTTTTAATGCAAACTGCAAAAGTTAAATATCAAAGTGTGAAACCCAAAATGTAAAATAAAGGCAAAATGCTAAAACTGTATAAGTTAATTAGCATGTAATTAATTATTTAGTTTATTATAATTATTTTTTAATTTTTAAATAAGTGTCTTTAGTTTGTAGGAAGTGAAAACCCCTGTCTCTTTCAGGTCCAGTGCTGGAGAAGCTGAGCGTCTTGCGTTTGTCTGGTAACATGTTAACTGGTTTGGGAGGACTGGTGTTCCGCTGCGCTCCCAGTCTGATGGAGATCTACTTAGACAGGAACCAGATTCGTTCCCTTCACGACGGCACCTTCAGTGACCTGCCGCGTCTGGAGGTCATTAATCTGTCTCAGAACAAGCTTCCTGTGCTCCCTCCTCGTCTCCTGGAGCGCGTGTCCTCCAGCGGCCTGAAGACCTTCGACCTGGAGAATAACAGCGTCTCGCTGATGCCCGATGGGTTCTTCTCGTCCAAACCTGAGCTTCCTTATGTTTACCTGACCCACAATCCCTGGCTCTGCAGCTGTGCTGTCGGATACCTCCACAGCTTCCTGAACGACCAGGAACACAACATCTACATGCACGAGGGACCGAACGACATCATCCCTGCCGCCGACTCCGTGCTGTGTTCTGGACCTCCTCACCTGCTCAGACGACCCATCATTGAGCTGGAGGAGAGCGACTTCTGTCCACCAGATATAACCTTTCCTAACATCTACATCAGAGGAGACGTGGATCTCAGACACACTCCGGTTCTTCCAGAACAACCAGATATCAGTTACACTTCCAGATACACTTCTGAACGTCCAGATACTGGATCCCCTTCTCATCTTCCAACAATCTCTGTAAAACCAATTTCCAGCACTCAAGCACTGATTGCTCCCTATCTCACCACTATACACACCCACCTGCACGATTCCACCAAATCCTGGACCTCTATCGAAACATACTGGGTCACTGAGACCTGGACCGAAATCTGGTATAAAATCTGGACGGAGTATGTTATCTGGACTCCAATACCCAATACATTTGTTCCCTCTCAAAACACCGCAGAACCAACCACCTGGAGAACCGACACATCCCAACCCACAACCAATGAGCTGCCAACCACTGCTCCAATGATTACCACTGGCCAACCGGAACCACACACACTCACATTCACCACCAACTTCAGACCAATTACTGACCAATCCCAACCTCAAAGTACCGCCCAACCAGAACCGGCCATGATCACGGTCCAGACCAGCAGACGGGTCATTCGTCCACACTGGACCGAGGCTCAGGAAGTGTCTGGACGTTTGCTGCCCTGGTGCTGGTGGCTGTTTGCTGGTTTTCTGTTGCTGTGTGTACTTTCTGCTCTCACTTCCTGTGTCCTGTTCCTTTGGCTCCTCAGGAACCTGGTCATCTACCGGCGACTCAAGCGTCACATCTGGCCCTCACGGGTCACCCTGCGGGCGTACAGACGCACCCTAAACACACCGCTCGGATCGGAGAATGAGGCTGAGAGCGTCAGCTTTTTACCCCGAGAGCAGATCAGAGACGCTCAAGCCGTGTTCCGGAGCGTCCTCTTCATCTCCAGAGACGAGCAGATGACGGAGACCGAAGACGTCTCTTCTGTAACAGAGCTGGCGAGAGATAAGGAGGTGTTCAGGAAGACGCTGTACAGAGAGATGAGCACAGAACAGGAAGCAGGCGGCTGGATGGAGGAAGTGGAGCGCTGGGGGAACGCACGCTACAGCTTGATCCTAAGGGAGGAGCGAGGGCCTCAGAGAGAGAGGAAGTGGCTGGTTGGGGAGTGGGAGATGGGCGGTGGGGGCGTGGCCTGTGAGAGGCCCTGCTCTCTGATTGGCCAGCCGTCCACAGTCGCTCTGGAGTGAAGCGCTTCGGTCTCGACCATCACTTCAGAACTTTCTAGTATTACAAGCTGGTTCAAGTGAAGTAATAAAAAGTTCTTGCTCTTCTCAGCTAGAAACAATGGAAGTGATTCTCTGTATTTCACTAACTATAGGTAACCTACAGCTACATGTCAACTAACACATTTATATAGCGCTTTTCTGGGTACTCAAAGTGTTTAATATTGTGAGCGAGGATCCCCTCAACCACCACCAGAATGTCTAAATGGAAATGTTTAAATAAAGTTTTAACAATGGAATGATTACTTTATTTTAGGGCTTGAAAACGAAAAAAAAAAATCAATGGGTTCACTCCGAGCAGAATCGATATTTTAACGGTTCTGTTCTGCGTTCCTCTGATATTATTACCGTTCTGAAACCGGTTCGGGTGGAAGAAATACCGGTTAATAACGTAATTTTTTTAAAAACAATATTATTTGCCTATAATTTGTCTAATAATAATAATAATAATTTAATAATAATAATAATAATAATAAAGTATAGCGTTTTCATTACTCAAAAAAAAGGAAAATAGAGATCTAATGCTTACAGTTTACAGCTTGCACCAGATTTTGTCCAAATGTAAGCTAGGCCTACTTAAAAAAACAAAAAACAAAAAATCTATCAACACTTTAAAAGTATTTTTAAGATATTTAAAAATGTTTGCTGCATTGTTAGAAAAAAAAACACTTGTAATAGATTGCGTTTTGAGAGTAAAAAAAAAAAAAAAAAAAACTTAAGTTGCGGTTCACATTGCATTTTATTAGCCCTATTACTTTCCGAAATAATGAAGGCTAAAATGCCTGTAGTCCAGGGGCGGATCTACCAGGGTGGCATAGGGTGGCAAATGCCACCCCTGCTGCCACCCCAGTTGCCAGCAACGAATTAAAAGTTATGGCCAATTTGACAATTTACGAGCGCGAACCTTTCCTGATTTGTGATCCCGCTTTGAACTCCCGAAATTACTCAAATGATTCGCGAACCCGCTACGAACTCCCGAACTGATTCAAATGATTCGCGAACCCGCTCCGAACTCTGACATATATTCAGATAAAAATGTAATTTAAAAAATAAATTAATAATTTTCAATTTTCAAATATTGCACGTATCAAACATAGTCTGTTTTGCCATCAATACTGTTGAAGGTGTCCTTTATCAGGAGGCTTTATATTTATGCTCAACATGAAGTAGTATAGATACTGTTGTCATGAAGACAAGACCCTGGTCTGTCGGTGGTCTCCCTCTATGTCCCCTACAGCAGCAGCAGCGATTCTGGTGTGTAAAGACCATAGACTGTATATAAACACAGAAAACGCGAAGCAGCCGCCACGCAGCAGAAGCGCCACGCTCACGACACGCAGTGTGTCACCGCCTGAGACTCAGGAGGAAAAGCTGGGTAATAATTGATTATCTATCAATAAATGAAGCTTTAATGAAAGCACAGACTTTGAGATGATAAATAACTAACATTACAGTGTTATAGTCTACTACGTGATATGTTACCCACTTTTAAAAAGCGTGAGGATACGTAACAACTTCGTTTTGTATCAGAACTAACTTTCACACTTTCATTCATAAATTCACCGCGTTTGTGTTTGAAAAGAGACAGGGATTGAATCGCGGAAATGGAACTTGCTTATAAAGCAGAACGTCACGGAATTCGGCCATTTTTGAATGAATAAATCAAAAGTAGAGCATTTAATCAAATCTCGATATTAAAGGTGTTCAGTGCCGTCGCTCCCTAAACGCAGAGTACGCAGTCTGCGTAGGGCACCAACTCCCGGAGGGGGCACCATCCCAGTTGCTCCAAAAAAAAAAAAACACTTCCTCCTCCGCACCTCGGCTGAATGTTCATAATTGATGGATGAACATCTATGCCCGGGTAGAGTACATCAGCAATCCAGCGAAGAGAAAGGAAAAGTAAAAGTAAAAAAAAAAAAAAAAACAGGCATAAAGTTGGCTTGACGTTGGACGAGTCTCAAATTTAGGGACCGTCTCTAAAGTAGCATTTGAGGAGAATGACTTATAGTCATAAAAACAACTGTAATTGTTCATCTAGGTGTCAGCTATAATGCACTATTGAATTGAATGTTTGATATTTATTAAAATAAACTGTAAATCATATGTAAATTATACAACTCTTTCCAGGGGCATAGCCATCTTTTCAGAAGTGAGGGGGACAGAAATATATATATATATATATATATATATATATATATATATATATATATATATATATATATATATATATATATATATATATATAAACATTTCTGTAATCTATATAGCCTACAAATCAAAAGTTTTTGAACTGTAAGATATTTGGTTTTTAAAGAAGTCTCTTCTGCTCACCAAGCCTGCATTTATTTGATCTAAAGTACAGCAAAACAGTAATATTGTGAAATAATTTTCGATTTATAATAACTTTTTACCCTATTTTAATATATTTTAAAATGTAATTTATTCGTGTGATCAAAGTTGTATTTTCAGCATTTTTACTCCAGTCTTCAGTGTCACATCCTTCAGAAATCATAATATGCTGATTTGCTGATTATCAATATTTAAAACATCATTTTTTTTAAACAATTTTTTTTTCTTCAGTATTCTTTGATAAATATAAGGATCCAAAGATCAGCATTTATGTGAAATAAAAAGCTTTTGCAACATAATACACTATATCATTCAAAAGCTTAGAGTCAATATATAATTTTTGTTGTTGGAAAAAAACAATTATAGAAATGAACACTTATATTTAGCAAGGACTCTTTTGTGGGTTCGAGTCTCAGGCCAGCAACACCACTGCCCCCCAGGTACCACTGCTCCGGGTGTGTTCACTGTGTGTGTGTGTTCACTACTGTGTGTGTGTGTGTGTGTGTGTGTGTGTGTGCACTTTGGATGGGTTAAATGCAGAGCACGAATTCTGAGTATGGGTCACCACACTTGGCTGAATGTCACTTCACTTCATTTTGAATTGATCCAAAGTGATGATTAAGTCATAATTTTTTAAATGCTGTTCTTCTGAACTTTCTATTGATCAAAGAAACATGAAAAAAAATCTACTCCGCTGGTTTCAACATTATCATAATGTTTTTTTTTTTGAAAAGCAAATCAGAATATAAGAATTATTTCTGAAGGATTGTGTGACTGGAGTAATGATACTAAAAATTCAGCTTTGAAATCTCAATAAAATACATTTTGAAATATATCCAAATAGAAAACAGTTAATTTAAATAGGTTAGTAAAAATATTTCAAAATTTTTCTGTTTTGCTTTACTTTGGATCAAATAAATGCAGGCTTGGTGAAAAGAAGAGACTTATTCAAAAAATATGAACAAAACTGTTCAAAAACTTCTGACTGGTGGATACTATAGGCAATTTTAATTTTTCTCAAATGTCTAGCTTTTAAATGGCTTAGAAATCTATAACTGCTGGACAATAACAAATAATAATGATTTGTTTATATACTACAAACAATTTTTTTTATCACATAAGGCCGAATAGTTTATATTCTGTAATAAATGCTATGTCAATTGGTAATGCATTGTTCATCCTTTATTTATCACCTGTTGGAGATTACTTGAAAAACCATATATTGTTGAAATCGTATATTTAATGTCTTTGTGTTTGCAAAAGTTTCTGGGCTTTTTTTCTGTCCCCCGCGTAATCTAAACCCTGACTGGAAGCTTAGGTCACTAAAACAAATTCCTTGTATGCGTAAGTATGCTTGGCAATAAAGCTCTTTCTGATTCTGATTCTAAAGTTTAGGCTATAAAAACCTCAATCCAAAAACAAATGAATGTTAGCTGAAGCTGAAGCTACCTCTCTCATTCGGCACGAATCCAAATGTTTCCATGTTCCCGACATATCTGGATGCTACAGTTTTATTTAATATAAAGAATATATAATGATAGTAAATGTATAATAAGTAACGCTATATATGCGTCCGACAGTCAGATTCCTAAATTTCATTCAATAATTATTTTGAGGTTAATAGCAAATGAAAACTGTTCAGCTTCTGGGAAATTTGTGAAGCTATAGGCTATTTTAGTTCTCCTCACTCCACAACAAAATAATTTCAATTAACAGTATTTAGAAAAGAACAAGAATTACAAATATAAGAAGCTATAGCAATATTAACGACAAACCAAAACTAATTAATTTAGACTAAAACGAAACTGAAACCAACTTTGGGTTTCTCATTCGACACAAAATCAAAGTTTCCTAATCGCCATGTATTTGAATAACAAATGATTATAAAAAATAGCCTAATGTTTGTAAACATTGTGTGTCTGCATTATGTCTATTTCTTAATGAAATAATTTTTTTTCACTAAAAAACTTACAAGTTTCTCTCTCTCTCTCTCTAGGCTATATATAAATATATTAATCATGCAGGAAAACCTTTTTAAATATTTTGATAATTTACTGAAAATAAATAAATGACTTTTTAAACCGTTTAACTGATTATTAATCGGTCAAAATCGGCTGATCTGAGTTTGCTGCACTCAGAAACCGGTGGCTGTGAACGAATCAGCTTGTACGAGCTTTTGCCATCGTTAAATCTTTCTCAGATGTTTATGTCGAAATTGGTTAGCGCATCTATCTGTGCATGATGATGTCCAGTGACTCTGGCGAGCGGAGCTTCTCAAAGTTGGGAATAATCAAAGGAGAGCTGCTGTCCTCGGTTGGGCAGGAAAGGCTAAGCATGCTGCCCTTGAGTGTAGAGACCTGCGCGGGAAGGATTATTTCTGTCCCGCTCCCGCAAGATTTATCCCGCTCCCGCAAAAATATGTTATTTTCTGCCGCTCCCGCCCGCAAAATCCCGCGGGTAAAGTACAAGATTATTATTTTTTGAATGCATTGCATATTCTGCCTGCTACTCTGTTCTTTTTTCAATTTCTCCCCTGTTGAATATAAATTTAAAAAAGAAACAAATGTTTCGTTTTATTTGCGTTTAATTAAATGGATGAAAGGAACGAACAAGGAACATAGAAAATAGAAATACAGTAAAAAAGTAAAAAATTTAATAAAAAAATATACCTATTAAGCTATAGTAGCTATAGCCTAATGAATTATATATTAATAATAAACCTGGATTTATTTAATGTTCAAAGGAAAATTAGCCTACACTGCTTAAGAATGCCTTCTTTTTTTCAAACATTAAACAAAAAAAAAAAAAAAAAAACATTTTCCCCAATAACAAAATAGACCAATTTTAAATATTTAGCCAAATAAATAAATAAAAATAAACGGAATTTAAAAAACAAAAATTGTAAACTAGCATGGAATAGCATGTGGTTCATTGATGAGGGCTTCAGATTAATCCGTCTCTGCGCACTTATGCGACCGCAATCACTGAAAGCCCTCTCCAATGGTGCGCTGGGAGCTGGAGATGCACATGGCGTGTGACTTTGCTTAATCTCGGAAGCTCCTGATATCGCCTTTTCCTCCACTGGATCTCTCGCTATTTCGGAATGGAATTACACGTCGCTGTCCATGGTTTCATCAGCGTCCTCCCATTCAGCAAAGTCTATTTTATTTTAGTCTATTATAAATAAAGGTTTATCTGTTTTTAGTCATTCTATTTTGCTAGATATTTCCACTTTGCCGGAGTCCCGCAAATAACTTCATTTTCCCGCCCTGCACACAATAATATCCCGCGTCCGCATTCACCAATCAAATATTGTCTCGCTGGGTCCCGCGGTACTCCCAGGTCTCTACTTGAGTGTGAATACACATGCACCAACGGCGTCATCAGGCCTAATTTGGTCTTAATCCGGTCCTGAAGGCGGTGCATTGAGACTTGACTGAGTTCACAGCTGAGCAACATTTCACTCCTGCTTCAGAGTCACATGTGCGTGTGCTTTACTGCTGGAATTCGAGATTGGTTGACAGAAATTTTCAAATATTCAACAGAACGATAAAATAACGTTATTAACCGGTTAATGTCCATTTCAAATTTTCGATTCTGTTCGGAACTAAAAATATTAATTTCGTTTCTGTTTCTGTCAAAATATCGTTCGTTTCTGGTTTTCGTTTCCGTTCCTTGAACCGGTTCAGAGCCCTGCTTTATTTACATATGCATGTATTAATTTAGCAGACATGACTTAATCCAGTTCAAATGTTTAATAGCTTCACACTGTTGACACAACGAAGGTGTTGGAAAACTGCACAAACCTGAGCTAGCAGATCTCAATCACCTTCAGATGGCAATCATTTCATTCAGGCTTCTAGAGTTATTCAGCTTCCTTTAGAAATGTAAAGAATCACGTGTCAATAAAGAAGTCAGACACCAAAGAGTTCAACGTCAGTCCTGTTTATTTGAACTTTGTGAGACAAACATCTAGAAAAACTAAAGCACAGATGGGATTCAGACGGTGGAGAACTTGGGAAGCTGGTTCCCGAGGATGACCTGTCTCTCCACACCCTGCTCCGAGATGACCGCTAGTCTGACCACTCCACCGCTGGAGCCGTCCCTCTCCATGGCCAGAGACAGCGCTGCACACACACACAGAGACACACACACAGAGAGACGTGTAATCTGTAACCCATTACATTTGCAAAGTGACCTTCCCAACACTGTTTGTTAATCAGATGCAATAGTTATCACTGCATTCACATGGTTTTCACCAGCATACTGAATGTCTAATATACACCTGCTTCTGTATTACTGCACAAGAGACAGTGTGTGAGTGTGAGAGAGACAGAGAGAGAGAGAGTGAGTGTGTGTGTGTGTGTGTGTGCTGACCTCCTGCGGTGAATTTGAGACACTCCTCTTTGCTCATCCCAGGTCTGTAGTTGGAGTCCACGTATCCGTAGATGTAGCTGCTGCCGGATCCTCCGACGGACACCGGCTGTCTGGTCATCATCCCTCCGACCGGCACGGTGTACACCTGACACACACACACACACACACACACACACACACACACACACACTCAGGGAGCCGCTCTTCTCCATCAGGGATCAGACTCGTGCTGGAGCTGTACCTGTCCTCCTCTGCGAGGGTCCCAGCCGCCCACGATGATGCCGGCCATCAGCTCCTCTCTGTACCTGTAGCACATGTCCCTGAACAGACTGGCAGCGGTCTGCACCAGAGGAGCCTCGTCCAGCTCGATGCTGAGGACACAGAAGAGAGCGTGAGAGCCTGAGCGAGCGCTGGACGTCCCGGGGCAGGAGCCCAGCCGCTGTACCTGTGGAAGCCCAGCTGGTAGGTGACGGCGTCAGCGATGGCCTGTGTGTCCGCCGCCGAGCCCGAGCGACAGCACAAGATCCGCTCGTGGATGGGAGTCAGCTTGTCCGTCACACGGTTAGCGATGTAAGCTCTGCACGGATCACATCAAGCGGTCAGACAGAGCACAATCATCAGACTGATGTAGAAGCGGTCAGTGTGTCTCACCCGGTGGTGGTGCGGGAGTCAGCGCCCATCACCACTCCTCCGTCAAACTCCACCGCCATGATGGTGGTCTACACACACACACACACACACACACAGAGAGAGACAGACACACACACACACAGAGAGAGAGACAGACACACAGAGAGAGAGAGAGAGAGACAGACACACACACACACACACACACATGCACAGAGACACACACAGAGAGAGAGAAAGACAGACACAGACACACACACACACACACACACGCACACGCACAGAGACACACAGAGAGAGAGAGACACACACACGCACAGAGAGAGAGAGAGACAGACACACACACACACACACACACACACACACACACACACACAGAGAGAGAGAGAGATACAGACACACACACACACACACACACACAGAGAGAGACACACACACACAGATAAAAATAACAATTTAGAGAGAAAAATGACCAACTGTGAGGAAAAAATTCTTATTTTTATTTTTAAGTCCAAAATGTGATATATATATATATAGACACAATTCAAATTACCAAAATTTAATTAAATACAAAAAAAAAAAGACAGAAAAGAATACAGAATATATAATGTTATATAAAGTGTGTGGAACATAATTAATCTTCACAGTAAACTCGAGTTCTTGTGTTGATTATTCGGTTTTATCATCTCCTGCTTTGATTCATCTACAGGAAAACGTTAATAATAACCCCATAACCGCGCTGCTATAATAAATCATTTGAAAGAGTTTGGAATAAATTAATCTCTGTTTCTATAAAGATGAGTTTATAACGAGATCGATGAGAGTTTATTGTTGAGTTTCTGCTGCATCATGGACGGGAGCGCGCGAGCTCATGACCGCGCGTCGCTACAGCTCTACATCAGTCTCTCAGATGAGTAATAATAAGAGTAACAGTAATCAGGTGTAGTTCTCACCCCGGTGCTGACTTCTCTCTGCGTCCAGTCAGGATATAATTCATTATAATTATTCAACGTAGAGACGTTAGCAGGAAATTGCAGCGCTGTTGCCATCTTGAATGAAGACCGTAACTGAAGGACCCCTGGCAGGAGTCCGCACATGCGCCTGTCTTAAAACATCATACATGCCTGATAGATCAGAAAACACATTCTAGGAAATGCATTATAGAATTTAAACAATAAAACGCGGTTCTATTTTTTAAATCTATTATATTTTTCGTCTGAAGCATATTAGATTGGTGAGATATTCCCGGTGGAGGTTCGGTGCTCGTTCAGGCAGCTGTGGTCAGTCTCAGAGCAGACGCGCGCGGAAGGTAAATAACGACATGCGTCAACATTCACTCTAATACACATCATAATGAATCCTAACACGCTATAGATCATCCGCAGAGTGTTTATCTTCTATGTGATTTAATTCTGTGATCGTGTGTTGGTTATTATAGACTGTGATGTTGAACAGACAGGTGTTTGTGTCACTGATATCATCTTCATCACAGTAATCCTGTCATTTCTGTTATTGTTCTCAGATGACTGTACATAATCTGTACATATTTGATCGCAATGGCAGCTGCCTTCATTACAGCGAGTGGAACCGAAAGAAACAAGCAGGAATCTCCAAAGAAGAGGTACAGACACACACACAGAAACACACACACACACACACACAATCACACACAGAAACACACACACACACACACACACAATCACAGACAGACACACACACAGACACACACACACACACACACACACACACACACACACACACACACACACACACACACACACATGTTGGTTTGTGTCTAAAGTGTGTTCATCCCATAGGTGTAATGGTTTTTATTCTGTAGAAACTGTATATTCTATGTCCCTTCACCAACCCTACACCTAACCCTAACCCTCACAGGAAACTTTGTGCATTTTTACTTTCTCAGAAAAACTCATTCTGTATGATTTATAAGTGTTTTGAAAAATGGGGACATGGCTTTTTCATGAGCTACAAATCAATTTTATCTTTATATTTCAATTCAATTCAAGTTTATTTGTATAGCGCTTTTTACAATAAAAATCGTTACAAAGCAATTTTACAGAAAATTATGTTTCTACAAGCTTATGGTGGTGACTGTCAGTTTGTGCACGTAAAATGAATACAAGAAGAGTCAGCCAGATGATGAACATTATTAATATTATTAGTAATTAATAATTATTATATGATGCAGTCACACTTGTAGCAGTATTTGTTAGTTCTGTTGTTGATTCAGGGTTAGCATCATCTGAGGTCCTCTGAGGGTCAGCATCATCTCTTCTCAGGTGTCCTGGATCCCAGACTGGAGCTTTATTCACCTGTCGTTCCTATATTAACTGTATTCTGTGTCCAGAGAGATTTATTCGAGCTGAAGTGAGGGTCATGATCTCGTTTGTGTTCGTCAGGAGTTCAAGCTGATGTACGGCATGCTGTTCTCCATCCGCTCCTTCATCAGTAAGATGAGTCCACTGGACATGTATCCTCCGTCTGGTGTGTGTGTGTGTGTGTGTGTGTGTGTGTGTGTGTGTGTGTGTGTGTGTTTTCTCCTTGACTCAGTGCTTCAGGAAAGACGGGTTCCTGGCGTTCCAGACCAGCCGTTACAAGCTGCATTATTATGAGACTCCAACAGGAATCAAACTGGTGCTGAACACTGACCTCGGTGTGCCGAACTGTAGAGACACACTGCAGCAGATCTACAGCACTGTGAGACACACACACACACACTCTCTCTCTCTCTCTCTCTCTCTCTCTCACACTCACACACACACACACTCTCTCACTCTCACACTCTCACACACACTCTCTCTCTCTCTCTCTCACACTCACACACACACACACACACACACACACTCTCTCTCTCTCACACACTCATACTCACACGCTCTCTCTCTTCTCTCTGGTGACTGTGTGTGTGTGTGTGTGTTTGCAGCTGTATGTGGAGTACATCGTGAGGAATCCTCTGTGTGTTCTGGGTGAGTCTCTCCAGAGCGATCTGTTCAGCAGCAAACTGGACTCTTTCATCCGAGCGTTACCGTTCTTCAGCGTCCGCGCCGCCTGAACACACACACACACACAAACTCACACATACACACACACACACACACACACACACACACACACACACACACCTACACACACACACACACACAAACTCACACATACACACACACAGCTTCTGCTTCCTCAAACACACTTCTGTTCAACATCACTGTTCATTATTTGAAGACTTCCTTTATTCTTCTTCAAAAACTGCACACACGTTCTCACAAAGTGTACTCTTGTCTGTTTATTGCTGTCAGTTATTGCTGTTTAAAAACATCAGCGTTTGGAGATTTATTGCAGAATAATGTACAAAAATTAATTTATGTGATGTTTGATCTAATAAAAATGTGTCAGATTAAGTAAAATGTTCAAGTCCAAATGATGGAAGCACTTTATAAAGGAGACCTGACTTGTTTTGGAAAACAATGCTTATTATTTATTTATTTATTTAATTAATTTATTTCTTTTCAACAGTGCCAACATGGTTTCTAAACTATCTTCTTAATCATATCGTGATAGCCCGTCTTTCTTTTGTGTCCCAAACTTCCACGTGCAAAACTGACAACTTCCTTTTCCTTCATTTCTCCAAACAATGCCTTGCTATGAGTCCATCATTTCCACATCAGTGTTAACCCTTCATCAGTCCTGGGGTCCAGCTGACCCTAGTGTTCCCTTCATCTCAGGCTCAGGAGACTCTGAATAATCTCACTCGCTCTCTCACAATGCCCCAGGACACTCGCCTACAATTCATACAGTGCCTTTCCCGAGCTCAGGGACACTGAACATGGTACACAAAGCAACAAATAATGATAACAATGAACGATTTCATTGGACATTTGCCCAATTCAGTTGCAAATAATGCAGTTGCATATAGCAGAGATTATGTAGGAAAGACATAAAAATGGAAAACATAACAGAAAAATACACATGTAAATTAGTGATAATTTTAATGAAACAAATAAGTTTTAAGTTTTGACTTGAATTCCCTAAAAGAGGTTACTGTTCTGAGTGCAAGGGGAAGTGAATTCCAAAAGTGTGGGTGCAATAACGGAAAAGGACCTGCCGCCCATTGAAGATAGGCGGAACCTAGGTACACAAGGAAGTTCAGAATTAGAAGACCGGAGTGTCCAAGAA
This sequence comes from Carassius gibelio, assembly GCF_023724105.1. NCBI lineage: Eukaryota > Metazoa > Chordata > Actinopteri > Cypriniformes > Cyprinidae > Carassius > Carassius gibelio. The sequence continues at coordinate 27,831,848 of NC_068418.1, forward strand.
GTTATTTAAGAAGAGAGTAGGTCTGAAAGATAGGAGGGAGCAAGACCTTTGAATGCCTTAAAGGTGAGCAGAAGAGTTTTATTCGAGATGGGGGACCAATTATTAAAATTTCTGTTTTACTCAAGTTCAGACTGAGGAAATTAGAATGTAGCCAATCCTTTAACTCACTGACACATGAAGATAATGATGCCATCGACTGGGTCTAGTTAACAAGCAGTATATATCTGGATGTCATCAGCATAACAGTGGTAAATAAAACCAATGACGACAAATTATTTGGCCAACAGGCTGAATATTGAGGATGAATAATAATGGTCCGAGAACTGAGCCCTGGGGAACTCCTTGTTTGAGCAAGGCACTAGGAGATTTGGACTTGTGCAGTGAGATGAAGTATTGCAGATCTGTGAGATATGAGGAGAACCAGGATAATGCAGAACCTGAGATGCCAACTTCTGCAAGGCAACAGAGTAGTATCTTATGACAAATAGCATCAAAGGCTAAGTTAAGGTCAAGTTATAAAAGAACTGATAAATTGCCTCAATCGCCAGAAAATAATAGATCATTGACAACCTTTACTAGTGCAGTTTCCGTGCTGTGCCGTATGCAAAAACCAGACTGAAAAATATCAAAGAGATTGTTGCGAGATAGAAATGACTGCAGCTGTGTTTTCCATGGTTTTAGATACAAATATCAGGTTAGAAATCACACAGTAGTTGGATAGATTTACAGGATCCAAATTCGTGTTTTTTTTAAGAATACAAGTAAAAGCAGTCTTGAGTGAGATGGGAACAGCGGAAGAAATGAAAGATGTGTTAATGAGGTGTAGGATAGAGACAGAAAGAGGGATACAGTGCTTCAGGAGAAAAGTAGGTGCAGGGTCTAGTCGGCTTGAAGAGGAATTAGATTTCTGTATTACATCAGCAATTAAAGATGGTTAGTTAAGGCAAAGGTAGTCAGTGATTGGGTAGACTGAGTTTGCTCACAATTAGAAATAGTTGGTTCCTCATCAAAAGTTCCACATAAAACATCCAACCAACAGGTCAAATAATTTGGGAAGTCTATAGTGAGTCAACGATTGGAAGTGACCACTATCTGATTATGTGTAGGATGCTGCGATGTGACCCAGTGTTTCTCTGAAAGATGGCATTTTAATAAAGCTAAGGTGAGGAACGTAATTAAGAAAGTTAAAAAGCATTACTGGATAAAGTATTGTAACACTATAGGAAGGCAAACCTCTTTAAATGCGTTATGGAGAGTTGTTAAAAAAATGAGTGTGGTGCGGGAATCTTGGAGCGATCCAGTCCTTAAGAATGATGAGACTGTGGCAGTGAAGGATGAAGATAAAGCAGCGTTAATGGTCAAAGCTAAAGCTAATGTTCATAGTAGTCTCAACTTAACTGATGATGAAAGACATAAAAGAGCAGCAACAAAAAGACTATCAATATCTTTTAGAAAATGTAGAGGATCTAGATGATAGCTTGAACACAAGTTTTTCAGAGAGTGAACTAAAAAAGGCGAAGGTAACAGCTACGGGAAAAGATAGAAGAAGTTATGCAATGTTGGAACATCTTAGTAACAATGTAACGTCTTATTTTTCTCTTTTAAACAAATTGAAGAAAGGTTTAAATTTCAAATGTATGGTAGAGATTTAGAAAGAGTAAATTGTTTGAGATTTTTAGGTGCGCATTTTGATTCTAAGCTTACATGGAATAATCATATTGAAAAGGTAGTTGACAAATGTAAAAAGTCATTAACATAATTAGGTGCTTGTGCAATAAGGAGTGGGGAGCAGATTAATTAGATTAATTAGCTCTATTGCTGACTGGGTGCATGGCGTATGGGTCTGCTGCAAAGTCTGAATTAAAGAAGCTTGATGTTATTCAGGATATGTTCAGGAGCAATGAGACCCTCCCCTATAACAGCGCTTCAGGTAGAAGTAGGTGAACTGCCATTTGAGTTGAGGCGACTGCGAATGACATCATCATATTATGTTCATTTAAAGAGGCATATGGAAGACCATCCAACTAAAATTGTCCTCATTTCAACATGGGAGCAGGCAAAAAGTAAAAGAGAGTTGTTTAGTGCAAGTATACATGAAAAGGTAAAGCAAGCTGCTGTAGAAAATTATGAATGTAGTCCATCTGTAGTCTATCCACCGCACCCACCGTGGACGCTACTGGTGCCACCCGCTCTCCATGAAGATGCAGAAGTTTCAGCAACAAATAAATGGATTTCCAGCACTAAACATCCCTTGCAGTAGCTCTGCTAATAGATTCATTAAAAAAATGGCTATCCTTGTACAGCTATGATCATCTGTTTCTCCATCTTGGCTTAGCTTTCAGTATTGTTCCGGGAAAGGATGTGCATGACCAGCGGTGCACTTGCTGCGACCTGAAAAGTTTAGATGTTTCTAATTTAATTTTCTAATGTTACCTGTTAGATTGTGTTTTATTTACTTCTACACCTAAATAGCCTTAAACGTACCCTTTACAATAACAAAATACTAATTAATGTTGAACAGTATGGGGGTTGCAAGACTACTGATTTCTACTAGTCGATTTTTTTAAATAAAAAAAATGCTCGAGTTACTCGACTCCCAGTAAACATTGGTCCGACGGCGACGTCGTGTGGCCGGCCAAAAATAGTCGCGGTAGGACGGCATAAATCGGTAGAAATATGTAACACAGAACATTTCCTAAAAATGCATTCAGATATGTTTGTACACGTTTATAGTTCTATGGGGTTTCATCTATAATTGTTTCTTTGACTTTTAGATACGTGTAGTTCAATATTTACCCACGTTGTGAATCGGTTGTGAGAGGACGTCACCTAGTGACGTCATTTACACGTGCGTTACACGTCCATCATGACCCTCTGTGAAATCCTTGTGGAATATGCAAAAGCTGTGCTTACACCTTGATTAATACTGCAATATTTAATTAAAGAGCACCAAGTAGTTTTTAAGTGGTTTTAAAGAGGTTGTGAATAGACGTCCACTGACGTCTGTCACGTCTCCTCATGGTTTGTGAAAAGATGTCCAAGCAAGACTAGCAGGAAAAAAAAAAATTATTTACAAAGTAAATATATTCACTTTATCTTGTTTAAAAAAAAAATTATAATCAAAAAGAGCCCAGTGTGGTTAAGTGATTGCAAAGCAATGCTGCAATTTAGTCATTATTTCAACCTGTTTTAAGTATTTGTTGTTATTATTTTTATTGAATCTATGCATATACATGTGAAACAGATATATACCCGGTCACAATTTCGGTCTGAGTTGGATGTAATTGCCAAAACGGTGCTGCCAAGATGTAGACACAAAACATACTGATGTATTTCGTGATATTACAAAATCCCGCTGTAGGATTTGGAATGTGAGTTATCAAAAGACTGTGGAAGGGATCACTTGCACTGGTAGGCCGGTCAGAGCCCAGGAACTCAGTCAACAACAGTTCTTTCTTTGAGGACTTTACTTTCCCATTTAGCATATAACAGGTGTGGTCTGTATAAAAATAACAAATACAAAAAGGTGAATAATACAGATTTTAAATCCAACAAATTAACATTACTAGCAATATTACTGAATATAAGTGAAATGCTACAGCTCAATGGATTGGCATATTAGCATCTGAATAGGTAATTTTACCACATAATCCTCATTAACACACTTATACTTGCAATTTACAGCAGACAGATTAACTAAAGACAATCTATCTCAATGTAGAACATGAGAACAGTAGAGATAAAGCAATTGTAAAATATCACAGCAGATATACATAACGTGCTTGTAAACAAACGCTGGTTATGCACGCACAATCTATCGAAAATAATTATCATATCTGCAAATGCCTGCAAGATTATAACTTAATCTCAATACTAAACATAATTTACCAAGAACAACTAACTTTTAGGATGCACGCACACATATTATGCTTGTATTGGATCGGCTAATGTCTCTTCTCTTCAACTTTGCTGCGCAATGGTAAAATGGCGATCATACTTCGATCAGAACAGTCCTGAGTACTTCCTCTGGTACTGTTTGGTCCCCAATAGATGTAGATAGTGCCATTTTAATGGATCTCCCTTTCCCACACTCCCCCAAAGTGTGGTGCTGCAGGGGGATTGAAATGGAATGCTATCTTTTGTGGTGCGAGTTTTCGCTGGAGATCAGGTGACATGGCCTGGAATGCCTCGCACAGTTCCCGTTCACCACCTCGGAAATTTGTTCCTTGGTCTGACAGTAATTCTACTGGGGAACCTCTTCGAGCAATAAACCTACGTAGTGACATCAGAAATGAATCTGTGTCCAAGCTGTTAAGCAGGTCCACGTGTACGGCTCGTGTGGTAAGACACTTGTAGAGGATTCCCCACCTCTTTTCTACTCGTCGACCAATCTTTACAAGGAAAGGGCAGAAGCAATCCATACCGGTGGAATGGAAGGCAGGTTTGTAGAGGCGTAAGCGTGCCACAGGAAGGTCTGCCATTTTGGGAAAGGTAGGTTTGGCTCTGAGTCTTTGACATTCTGTACAGGCATGCTGTAAGATGCGGATGGCTGCTCTTCCTCTTAACACCCAGTATTTTCTCCTTATTTCTGCAAACACCCGATCAGGGCCTGGATGGCAGAGTCTTTCATCAAAATCTTGAAGAAGCAATTTCACGGCTGGATGTCTAGAATCTAGTACGATTGGATGTTTCAGGGCAGGATCTAAGGTTTCTGCATGTCGTAACCTACCTCCAACCCGGATTAGATTGGTCGATGTGTCATATTCTGGAGTTAAGGTAAGTAAGCGGCTATTGTGTTGAAGAGGTTTGCCTGATCTCAACCGTTGTAATTCTTCAGGAAAACTCTCACTTTGCACCTTCTGGAGTATGAATGTCTCTGCTGTTTGGTAAGTGTTTGCTGTAGGTTCTCCTGACTCTCCAGCCGCCCCATGTAGCTCCTGTGCAATGGCCTTCACCAGCTCTGTCCAGGTCTTGTACTCACTGCCAAATTGTCCGTTTACAGCTACAACTCCACAGAATGCGGATTTCTTGAACTCAGACTTGTCAATCTCGGGGCACTCTGTAGGGTTTGCTGGCCAGTTCTCTGAGGAAAGGAGCAGGAGTGGGGGCCCATGGCTCCATCTGTTTGGCTTAGCAAGGTCTTTTAGAGTCTTTCCTCTTGTAAGGTCATCCGCTGGATTTTGAGCTGAATCCACGTATCGCCAAGCGGTGGTGTTGGTAAGCTCATGGATTTCAGCCACTCTGGTACCGACGAAAACCTTGAAATGGCAAGACTCTGACTGAATCCAAGACAGCACTGTAGTAGAGTCTGTCCAGAGAACTGTGTGGAGAAGTGGCAATGTTAATTCCTTCTGCAACTGGGTTTTTAGCTGTGCACCAATTACCGCAGCACAGAGCTCCAAGCGGGGTATTGACAGGACTCTTTTAGGTGCTACTCTAGAACGTGCCAATACGAATGACAGATGGATCTTACCCTGCTGATCTTCAGTGCGCAGGTAGGCGACTGCTCCATATGCGCTCTCTGAAGCATCACTGAACACGTGAAGGTCTATAATAGATCTTGTCTGATCTACTGAAGCTGGTACATATGATCTTGGGAAACTGATTTTGTGAAGAAACTGCAGCTGACTTTCCCATTCATTCCAGCTCTGAACCAAGGCTTGGGGAAGCTGAGTATCATCCCAGCTGTGCTGTTTGTTCCAAAGTTGTTGGACCAGTACCTTTGCCCTCGTAGTATATGGGAGGATATATCCTAAGGGGTCATACTGACTGGCTAAAACTTTGTAAATAATCCTCATGGTTGGAGCCCCATGATCGATGGGCCGGTGACGGTAAGTCAGAACATCTGCTGGGCAATTCCAGCTAAGGCCCAATGTGGACTCTTGGACATCAGTCTTTTCATGGGCTAGCCAGAGTTCAAACCCATCCGATCTTGCTTCAGGTGGAAGATGGTTAATGACAGCTGGAATATTGCTGGCCCATTGCCTCAATTCAAAGCCTCCTTCAGCTAACAGACCTCTCAGCTTATCAACCAATTGCTTAGCCTCCTCTGGTGATGGCAAGCTCTGCAAGCAATTGTCAACATAAAAGCATCGTTCTATGGAGAACCTTACATCATCACCCGGTTGGCTATGGTCTCTTACATGCTGCTGTAAGGCAAAGGTTGCACAGCAGGGGCTGCACGTTGTCCCAAATGGAAGAACCTGCCATTCAAAGACATCAGGGGTGCCCTTTTCCCTGGAGTCACGCCAGATAAACCGAAGAAGTGATCTATCTTCAGGAAGAAGGCGGACCTGGTGGAACATGCCCCGGGTATCCGCACTGATGGCGACTGTATGTTCACGGAATCTGAGTAAGACCCCAAGGAGAGATGAACCCAAGATGGGGCCAGCGAGGAGTGAATCATTTAAGCTGAGACCATTAAACTGAAATGAGCAATCAAACACCACACGATTCTTGCCATTATGGTGCACCATGTGATGTGGAATAAACCAGCACTCACCACCTCCTTCTATTTCTTCTGGACTGAGCATTCTGATTGCACCTGACTGAACCAATTTCTGGATTTCGGAGGAATAGGCATCAGCTTGTTGCGGGTCTCTGGCAAGTTTCCTCTCAGTACTTCGTAGGCGTGGCATGACTGCTTCCATAGTGGCGTGAAGATGGGGCATGTCACCTTTACGTAACAAGGGTGTTGCATACCGGCGAATTCCATCCACCTTTATGCGAATTGTTTTGGCTTCCAGCAGTTCGATGGCCCTTTGGTCCTGCTTTGACCTTGTGCACTCAGTTTCATTCCGAAAGGGCAAAACATCCACTTGCCACAGCCTATTAACATTCTTGCACAATTCTGTGGTGCTAAGAGGAAGGGATATGTGGAGACACTCCTTTGGCTTGAGTCGCTGCTCTAACAGGCTGGTAGGGCCCTGCAGTGTCCAGCCTAGTTTGGTTCTTATTGCAGCAGGGCCACCAGGTGGACCAAGTCTTACCGGCTCAATTGGTGTGATCATGTGAGTTTGATCTGCGCCAACAAGGATGAGAGGTTTGGCCTTTTCAAAGCTCTGCAATGGTAGTCCAGCCAAATGTTTGTACTGCTTTTGCAGCTTAGCTATTGGGTAGGAGTGGTCAATGAGATCAAGCTGTGGTGCAGTAAAGGCTCTGGATATCAGATATCGCTTCTTTGGATTGTAGTATGGAGAAATGTGGAATGAGACTGAAGCCCCTTCAAGGGTTTGCACATCATGACGGATTGTTCTCAGAGCTAAGCTTTCTTCAGTACCTCTCAAGCCAAGCTTTCGTACTGCATCTGGCAGAAGCATGGTACGCTCAGAACCGTCATCAAGGATTGCAAATGTGCAACTGCCATGATGTAGGAGTACTCTGACAATCTTGAGCAAAACTTTATTACTGCTGACTGGTTTGTTCAGGTAAAGTGTCTGTGTCGCTGAACTAACTAGGCAAGCCTCGGTTTTGGATGACACTGTGACAGGCCTCTCATTTACTTCATGGAGGATTCGTAGATGCTTCCTTTGACAAAGTGGACATGGTTTCTTTAGACCACAATGGGCAGCCTGATGGGCAAGACCACAACGCCAGCATCTCCTATTGGATCGTATCCACTCTGAGAGTTGATCTTTGGTGAGGGTCGGAATTTGAGGGCACTGACTGAAAGCATGTTCAGAGTTCTAACAGTAAGAGCAATATACCATGGGCCTACCTTTAGCTTTCTCATCAACCTTGGCAGGAGAATTTGCAGTGGCTCTCACATCAACACTATTTCCAGACCCAGTCAGTACTGTGGCAGTGGTTTGGCGTGCTCGTGGAGCTACTCGGAACTCTCGTTTGGCTCTGCTTTCTCCCTTGGCAGTTTGATCATCATAGCTTTGGCACCAAGACTCATATTTCAGCCATTCTGCCAGATCTACCAATGAGTATGTCACCCCAGGCCGATGTAACATGTGGCGGCGGAAATCAGCCCGTCTTTCAGGTGGCAACTTATTGAGAAGGCGTGCAACATGCGACCCACAATACAACTCAACGCTCCCTGCCTGGCCTAAAGTCTTAAGCAGCCCAACTAGAGACTGCACTTGAAGAGAGAACTTCTCAAAGGCTGAAGGGTCATTGCGGCTTATATCAGGTGAATCAAGAATAGTGGCAATCCGTCTTAATGCTACTTGGTGAGGCTGACCGAACCGCTCATTCAGGGCCAACATGGTGTCTCGATAAGGTGTAGGGGAGTGCAAGAAGGAATCTGCTATTAGACAAGCATCGTCTAATTTCAAGTGGTCAACCAGTACTTGATATTTGAACATCTCAGTACTATCAGGTGGCAGAAGATTTTCCAAGGCTATTTTTAATCGAGCAAACTCACTTGGGTCTTTGGTGCGGAAGTAAGGAATGGTGGGCGAGGGACCTTTGTAATATTTCTCTGTCAGATCCACAGATGCCATGGGAGGTGACACATTATAGGAAACTGTCCTGTGTTGTTCAGGATAAAGACTTCTTGGTTGTTCATGTGCATTTGGAGGACCTATCTGTCGGGCAGGATACTGGCCATACCTAAACTGGTTATCATATGAACTTGGATAGACGAAATCCCTAGTCTTTTCAACATAAGTGAGTCTAGGAGTGATTGTTGGTGTGGCTCTTGTAGTGCTCTTAATCCTTTGCCTGCCGCACTGATTTATATTTTCTGGCTCATCGTATGAAATGGGTGGAGGAGGCTCTGGCCAGTCTTCATCATCTGCATATGCTTCATCGTGGAATTTAACTGATGGATAATCAGAACGGGTGTTGGACATAGATAAAGGCTTTTGCAGACTACAGGCTCTGTCTAAAAGCTGGATCAGTTCATCTTTGGCGGTCTCAATTCGTTTAAGATCAGCTTGGATGGCCGTCTGTGTTTCACGAAGCTTTAAATTCTCCTCTGAGATCCTTTGTAACTTTAGGGAACTAGCATCTGATCTGTCACTCTGGTATCCATCACCTTCATCACCAAGGGGAACGAACTCTGCACCGTATTCAGACTGTAGCTGTCGGTTTGGATATTGTGGTGATGACTGGTAGGCAGGACTGGAAATGTGCTGCTGCAGAAGACGTGGATGGTCACAATGCTTATCCCTGACCGTCAGCCTCGACGGGGAAGAAATGGTGGGTAAACCATGCGCTCTCTTAGGCTTTGCAGCAGATGCTCCAACCTGTGGCGAAGAGTAATCGTCATCAGATGACTCCACTGGTTGTTCCCTCGTACTAACTGGTAACACTGTTTTATGGAAGCTCTGCAAGTCCACCTCATAATCTTGTAAATAGGCTGGACGGCGCTTTGTGCGAACCGAGGGGTTTACTGTTTCAGAACTGGCTGACATCTTAATCCAGAGAAGTGATCATCTGGCTCGAAGGACCATTTTGTAGGATTTGGAATGTGAGTTATCAAAAGACTGTGGAAGGGATCACTTGCACTGGTAGGCCAGTCAGAGCCCAGGAACTCAGTCAACAACAGTTCTTTCTTTGAGGACTTTACTTTCCCATTTAGCATATAACAGGTGTGGTCTGTATAAAAATAACAAATACAAAAAGGTGAATAATACAGATTTTAAACCCAACAAATTAACATTACTAGCAATATTACTGAATATAAGTGAAATGCTACAGCTCAATGGATTGGCATATTAGCATCTGAATAGGTAATTTTACCACATAATCCTCATTAACACACTTATACTTGCAATTTACAGCAGACAGATTAACTAAAGACAATCTATCTCAATGTAGAACATGAGAACAGTAGAGATAAAGCAATTGTAAAATATCACAGCAGATATACATAACGTGCTTGTAAACAAACGCTGGTTATGCACGCACAATCTATCGAAAATAATTATCATATCTGCAAATGCCTGCAAGATTATGACTTAATCTCAATACTAAACATAATTTACCAAGAACAACTCACTTTTAGGATGCACGCACACATATTATGCTTGTATTGGATCGGCTAATGTCTCTTCTCTTCAACTTTGCTGCGCAATGGTAAAATGGCGATAAGACTTAAAAGGGCAACACATCTTAAAGGGGCAACACGTCTTAAAAGGGTTATGCATGCAAGCCGTTTGTACAGCCGCGATAGATAAATTTCGGAATTTCCGGAAGTTCCGGTACATCAAGCAGGCAACCACCACGAGGAGGAGAGGACTCGAAGAGGACTCTTGGAGGGAGATTTGTCGATATAAATTACATAAAATCTACTGTGGGGTAAGTACATTTTGTATTATTTGATTAACGTGCTTGAGTTTTACTTGTTTGACACGAAGGAACCGAGATAAATGATGCCCATGTTGTCAACTGAAATTCACTGAGTGTGGCTAAAATTAGCTAACGTTAGAAAGCTAAAAGTTACTTATATTGATGTCATTTTTATTGGTACGCTTTAATTAATTATTCAGGGGACGTCACAGCTCTCCTGTCTTATCAGAAATGTCCTGTTCACTTTCTCACAGTTACACTGTGAGTGTTTCTCAAGGGCATCACATTAAAGCATTACACCTTTTGTACAATACAAATAAAATCTAATGCTTGTTGATTACCTTTTTTTCCTAATGTTTCATTCATGATTCGTTCATCTTGGTTCAAGGTTTTTTTTTTTTTTTTTTTTTTAGCTGTAGACCATAAAGATATTTTGAAAATAAGTGCATGTCATTTATCTCAAATGTTTTATTTTATTTATTTTAAAAAGAAATGTGTTCTCATCCCTCAGATGCTGTGAAGAGGTGGAGACTCTGAAGTGGATGCAGCGATGGCAGAACACCTGAAGATTGCTCCGGGAAGAGATGGGGGTGGAGGTTACAAGAAATGAGCCAAACAACTGTGTGTTTAAGGGATATTTCACCCAAAAATGAAAATAGTCATAATTTTCTCACCCTCATGTTACGATCATAATAATTTTTCCTACAGTGGCAGTTAATGGATTGTGAGATCTGCTTGGCTACAAACATTCTTCCAAATATCTGTGTTTATGAGACAACTGTGTAAGTCAATGGCAAGATTAACAAAGAATTGATAAAAAGAAACCATCTTTTAACATTCTAGTAGAAAACATTCTCAGAAATGTAATATTTTAATTAATGTCGGTTCTATACAGTTTAAAAACATTTACCCCACTTTGATTTCATAAATAGCAATGATTTCAAACATATTTTATGATAAGGATCTTATGTTTTATGGTTTTCTTGTCACAAGACAACAATGGCTCCTGCAAGGTGTTTATGCTACATGTTCAAATATTAATAATATTCTTAATACTATATGATTAAAGTATTTTAAAATAAATGCAATATTGATTTATATATTAAAAACATTAATAAACAAACACTGCAAATATAAATTTTTAACAATAATAATGGACTTTAAGATTGAGTATTTCAGCACTTTTTATTCAGTGATGCCCCTCATTAAATCATATTTCTGATGGAAAAAAAATGGTAGGCCTGTAAACTTATTTCAGAAATCCAAAATGGATAAAAAGATAACATTGAAAAACACATTTTTAAATATATTATCATCTTTAAGATTCTTATTTGTCATTGTCCCAGTAAAACAACCATGAAAACAATATCGTCAGAACACAGAAAGGTATTCAGGTTTGAAACATGAGGGTGAGTAAATGAATGAATTTTCCCTTTATATAATCAGTATTTTGTAATTAGTATTTTAGTTTGGTTAACAGATGCTAAACTGTTCAAAAACAATAAAATGTGCTAAATCAGAACATGTTTCTTTTTTTGCATATGTCCACAAATAATGTGTTATTGTTAGTGATGTACACGTGATTAAGATGTTTTATGAACGTTCATGTCTGACTGGACCGATCTTGAACTTTTGTCAAGATGTTTTAAACCTCAAGACATAATTGATTGCCTTTCACTGTTACACAGTGGGTGTGTGATTATTTTATATGCAGGCTTATATATACATACACTTAAAATATGCAGCAACGCATTTAAAAATCCAGAAGACAACGACCTCCAGAAATCGACACATTTAGACGTCCAGGGACGTGCAGAAAATGCGTGCCGTTCACGTCCAGAAGACGTCAAAGACGTCGGTTCAACTTTCATTTTGGAACTATTTTTCAACCATGACGGGACGTCTCGGATGGACGTCTTTTCAACGGTCAAAAGACGTCTAAATGTTTGCTGGGGTACTCGTGGTTCATGGTATTGTAAATGAAAACAAATTAATTAGTTTTTTAAATCAATAAACACTTATTAATGTATAACCTTTTGCAACAATTACTTGTGTAAATTTGAAAAACTTTATAATTATGACATTACATATTCAAATTGTCATGTAACAGCCAGTATTTGTATCTGTAACAATCACAAAATTTTTCATATCTGCATTCATATACAATGTTGTACAGTTACTTGATAAGACCGTTATTATCTTTATCTTTTTTTTCGTAGTTATCACTGAACAAGTATGTGGTGTTAAACTAAAATAATTATTAATTTCTAAAATAATATTTATCATGCAAGCAGAGAGATGTCATGACAAACGTTTAGTGATCATCTGAACACGACTGAATCAATTCAATGCGCACATTTTCATTACGCAGAACACTTTAAGCGAGTCTATAATGTTTAGTGAACATCACTAAACAGATGTGTGTGTGCCGCGCAAACCAGGATAAGATAAAGATGCAAACCTGTAGGCCAAGTAGACAATGTATCCGTATCTAATCTGATTAGCCTACTCTTGAGAGATAACTGGTTTGGTCTTTGAGAGACTGAGATGCACAGCACGGATGTTTGATTGGTGAGAGCGCTGTGCTTATTCCATTCATTTGTTTCATATCGTAGCCTAAGCTTTAAATCATTGCCTGAACTCTCGAATTGATTCAAAAGATTCGCGAAGCCGCTCCGAACTCCCGAACTGACTCAAATGATTTGCGAACCCGCTCCGAACTCCCGAACTGACTCAAATGATTCGCGAACCCGCTCCGAACTCCCGAACTGACTCAAATGATTCGCGATCCCCAAACTGACTCAAATGATTCGCGAACCCGCTCTGAACTTTCGAACTGACTCAAATGATTCGAGATCCCCAATCTGACTCAAATGATTCGCAAACCCGCTCCGAACTCTCGAACTGACTCAAATGATTCGTGATCCCCAAACTGACTCAAATGATTCGCGAACCCGCTCCGAACTCCCGAACTGACTCAAATGATTCGCGATCCCCAAACTGACTCAAATGATTCGCGAACCCGCTCCGAACTCTTGAACTGATTCAAATGATTCGCGAACCCGCTCCGAACTCCCGAACTGACTCAAATGATTCGCGATCCCCAGACTGACTCAAATGATTCGCGAACCCGCTCCGAACTCCCGAACTGACTCAAATGATTCGCGATCCCCAAACTGACTCAAATGATTCGGGAACCCGCTCCGAACTCTCGAACTGACTCAAATGATTCGCGATCCCCAAACTGACTCAAATGATCTGCGATCCTGCTACGAACTGATTTAAATGATTCGCTAATCCTCTCCGAACTCCCGAATTGACTCAAATGATTCGCGATCCTTTTACGAACTCCCGAACTGATTTAAATGATTCGTGAACTCTTTGACCTCAGCTGCTGTGCTTCAAAACCTCTTGCAGCAGCTCAACTCTGGTTTTCTCTGAGGTGGTGGGATCATATCAGATTGTGGTAAATCTTGCAGATAATGATTTATATCTACTCTTCCTCTCCCTGCAGTTTGCTAATATAAAGATTCCTCCTTTGAACTCTCATAGTTTCTGTTGGTTTTATTGTTCTGGGTCTGAATTTGGGCTCCTGGGATCTCAAAAAAGAAACATTTTCAATCTCCAAGGTGAACATTATGACAACACACTCTTAGAAAAAAGGGTCCATTGGGGTTCTATAACCATAGGGTTCTTTACTCAACTCCAAAGAACCTTGTGCTAAAAAGGTTATATAATGACAAGAAAGAACCCTTTTGGCACAAAGGTTCTTTAGGCTATTATTCATTCATATATGACATTATTTTTCAACATTTTGTATTTGTAATTAAATTATTGTTTTTAGTAACTTAATATCACATTTTAATCATGCTGATTTTTGGAGAAAAACTGATCACATACCACACCTAAACACGTGTGGAAAACGTAATTAGAACTAGCTACTAAATCAGTTAAAAATGCCTATTCACGAGTTCACATCTACGTATATTAATACCGTAAGTTTATGCGTATTTGGCGTGCTGTCCGGGTGGAGGGCTCCGAGCTCGGGATGTGGCCCGAACCCAGAGTACTCCCCCCGGTTGTGGTAAGAGTAGATGGATCTATAAGTGAGGAGAAATGGGGTGGAGGAGGGATGCTGAAAACTGTCAATGAACAGAGATAGGTTCTGCTGTTATTTATACCTTGTCATGAGTTGATTACTGATTGGTCTCCACTTGTGTTAATCAGGTTAATGAACTGCGACTGTTCCTCCCGAACTTTGTTATAAAACAGCATTTCATATACAGCTATGATTCAAATGATTCGTGGGCAGGGAAGATGAGCATGGATCAGGGAGATATCGTAGAACACAAGTTGGTTACCTATGCCCTATTGGGTGCTGCCTGAAATGTGTGTTGAGCTTGGTTTTCATCAGGAAAAAGAGAAATTGGAGGTGGCACCAAACATAGAGGAATATCTTAATTCAATTAGTGGAAGTACTATGATTGTTTTCACAGACTTTCACAGGTCTAGAGATCCAGTTAGTGGGAAAGCTGGTTTTGGGGTATATGTGGAACAGTTAGGATTGGCAATTGGCCAAGTCAAGTCAAGTCAAGTCACCTTTATTTATATAGCGCTTTAAACAAAATACATTGCGTCAAAGTAACTGAACAACATTCATTAGGAAAACAGTATGTCAATAATGCAAAATGATAGTTAAAGGCAGTTCATCATTGAATTCAGTGATGTCATCTCTGTTCAGTTAAATAGTGTCTGTGCATTTATTTGCAATCAAGTCAACGATATCGCTGTAGATGAAGTGACCCCAACTAAGCAAGCCAGAGGCGACAGCGGCAAGGAACCAAAACTCCATCGGTGACAGAATGGAGAAAAAAACCTTGGGAGAAACCAGTCTCAGTTGGGGGTCAGTTCTCCTCTGACCAGACGAAACCAGTAGTTCAATTCCAGGCTGCAGAATCAGAATCAGAATCAGAATGAGCTTTATTGCCAGGTATGTTTACACATACGAGGAATTTGTTTTCGTGACAGAAGCTCCGCAGTACAACAGAATGACAGTGACAGAACATAAAACACATAATAAAAGAATAAAAAATACAAATATGTAGACAGTGAATGACAATATACAAATGACAATTGTAGGCAGGTATATTACAAAGTGAAGTTATGTATGTACATATATATTGTGTGCAGAATTTAAGTGTATACTAAGTATGTGTGTTAGATAAATAAAGTGTGTGTGTATATAAATATAAAGTGTAGTGTGTTCGCCATTATTGTCAGCTGTTCATAAGATGAATTGCCTGAGGGAAGAAACTGGTCCTGTGTCTGGTCGTTCTAGTGCTCAGTGCTCTGTAGCGTCGACCAGATGGCAACAGTTCAAAGAGGGAGTGTGCTGGATGTGAGGGGTCCAGAGTGATATTGACAGCCCTTTTTCTCACTCTGGATAAGTACAGTTCTTGAATAGATGGGAGAGTTGAACCGATGATTCGCTCAGCAGTCCGGACTACCCTCTGTAGTCTTCTGAGGTCAGATTTAGAAGCTGAGCTGAACCAGACAGTTACTGAAGTGCAGAGGATGGATTCAATGATGGTGGAGTAGAACTGTTTCAGCAGCTCCTGTGGCAGGTTAAACTTCCTCAGCTGGCGGAGAAAGTACAACCTCTGCTGGGCCTTTTTTACGATGGAGTCAATGTGAATGTCCCACTTCAGGTCCTGAGAGATGGTGGTTCCCAGGAACCTGAATGACTCCACTGCAGTCACAGGGCAGCAAAGTCAGATTGTGCAGAGGAATCATCTGTTTCCTGTGGTCTTGTCCTGGTGGTCATCGGAGACAAGGTCTTTACAGGGGATCTGTATCTGGGGCTCTAGTTGTCCTGGTCTCCGCTGTCTTTCAGGGATGTAGAGGTCCTTTCTAGGTGCTGATCCACCATCTGGTCTGGATACGTACTGGATCCGGGTGACTGCAGTGACCCTCTTATCTGGATACAGACTGGATCTGGTGGCTAAGGAATAAAAGAGAAAACAGACTAATATTAGCCTAGATGCCATTCTTCTAAAGATGTAGCAAGTACATCGGGTGTTATAGGAAGTGTTCCCGGTTCTGGTTTACCTAAAATCCTTTTTATGGATTTGGTTATTAAAAGCATATTAGTATGTTATGTGTAAGCCAGGTTAAAGAGATTGGATTTTAATCTAGATTTAAACTGCAAGAGTGTGTCTGCCTCCCGAACAGTGTTAGGTAGGTTATTCCAGAGTTTAAGCTCCAAATAGGAAAAGGATCTGCCGCCCGCAGTTGATTTTGATATTCTAGGTATTATCAAATTGCCTGAGTTTTGAGAACGTAGCGGACGTAGAGGATTATGATGTAAAAGGAGCTCATTCAAATACTGAGGTGCTAAATCATTCAGGGCTTTATAAGTAATAAACAATATTCTAAAATCTATACGATGTTTGATAGGGAGCCAGTGCAGTGTTGACAGGACCGGGCTAATATGGTCATACTTCCTGGTTCTAGTAAGAACTCTTGCTGCTGCATTTTGGACTAGCTGTAGTTTGTTTACTAAGCGTGCAGAACAACCACCCAATAAAGCATTAAAATAATCTAACCTTGAGGTCATAAATGCATGGATTAAGTTTTCTGCATTTGAAATTGAGAGCATAGGCTGTGATTTAGATATATTTTTGAGATGGAAAAATTCAGTTTTACAAATGCTAGAAATGTGGCTTTCTAAGGAAATATTGCGATCAAGTAGCACACCTAGGTTCCTAACTGATGACGAAGAATTGACAGAGCAACCATCAAGTCTTAGACAGTGTTCTAGGTTATTACATGCAGAGTTTTTAGGTCCTATAATCAACACCTCTGTTTTTTCAGAATTTAGCAGTAAGAAATTGCTCGTCATCCAGTTTTTTATATAGACTATGCATTTCATTAGTTGTTCAAAATGGTGTGTTTCACCGGGCCGCAAAGAAATATAGAGCTGAGTATCATCAGCATAACAGTGAAAGCTAACACCATGTTCCTGATGACATCTCCCAAGGGTAACATATAAAACATAAAGAGTAGCGGCCCTACTACTGAGCCTTGAGGTACTCCATACTGCACTTGTGATCGATATGATACATCTTCATTCACTGCTACGAACTGATGGCGGTCATATAAGTATGATTTAAACCATGCTAATGCACTTCCACTGATGCCAACAAAGTGTTCAAGTCTATGCAAAAGAATGTTGTGGTCAATTGTGTCAAACGCAGCACTAAGATCCAATAAAACTAATAGAGAGATACAACCACGATCAGATGATAAGAGCAGGTCATTTGTAACTCTAAGGAGAGCAGTCTCAGTACTATGATACGGTCTAAATCCTGACTGGAAATCCTCACATATACCATTTTTCTCTAAGAAGGAATATAATTGTGAGGATACCACCTTTTCTAGTATCTTGGACAGAAAAGGGAGATTCGAGATTGGTCTATAATTAACTAGTTCTTTGGGGTCAAGTTGTGTTTTTTTTTGATGAGAGGCTTAATAACAGCCAGTTTGAAGGTTTTGGGGACATATCCTAATGACAATGAGGAATTAATAATAGCCAGAAGAGGATCTATGACTTCTGGAAGCACCTCTTTTAGGAGCTTAGATGGTATAGGGTCTAACATACATGTTGTTGGTTTAGATGATTTAACAAGTTTATACAATTATTCCTCTCCTATAGTAGAGAATGAGTGGAACTGTTCCTCATGGGGTCTATAGTGCAATGTCTGATGTGATACTGTAGCTGACGGCTGAATGGTTGCAATTTTATCTCTAATAGTATCGATTTTAGAAGTAAAGTGGTTCAGAAAGTCATTACTGCTGTGATGTTGGGAAATGTCAATACTTGTTGAGGCTTAATTTTTTCGTTAATTAGCCACTGTATTGATAAATACCTGGGGTTATGTTTGTTTTCTTCTAAAAAAGAAGAAAAGTAATCGGATCTAACGGTTTTTAATGCTTTTCTGTAGGATAGGTTACTTTCCCGCCAAGCAATCCGAAATACCTCTAGTTTTGTTTTCCTCCAGCTGCGCTCCATTTTTCGGGCTGCTCTCTTTAGGGAGCGAGTATGCTCATTATACCATGGTGTCATACTGGTTTTCTTAACCTTCCTTAAGCGTAAAGGAGCAACTGTATTTAAAGTGCTAGAAAAGAGAGAGTGCATAGTTTCTGTTACATCATCAAGTTGTTCTGAGGTTTTGGATATGCTAAGGAATTTGGATACATCAGGAAGATAACTTAAAAAGCAGTCTTTTGTGGTTGAAGTGATGGTTCTTCCATACTTGTAACAAGAAGTAGAATTTACAATTTTGGCTATATGAAGTTTGCACAAAACTAAATAATGATCTGAGATATCACTTGGCTGCATGATTTCAACACCATCAACATCAATTCCATGTGACAGTATCAGAATCAGAATCAGAATCAGAATGAGCTTTATTGCCAGGTATGTTTACACATACGAGGAATTTGTTTTCGTGACAGAAGCTCCGCAGTACAACAGAATGACAGAGACAGAACATAAAACACATAATAAAAGAATAAAAAAATACAAATAAGTAGATAGTGAATGACAATATAAAAATGACAATTGTAGGCAGGTATATTACAAAAAACAGTTATGTATGTACATGTAAATTATGTGCAAAATGTAAGTGTATACTAAGTATGTGTGTTAGATAAATAAAGTGTATGTGTATATAAATATATAGTGTAGTGTGTTCGCCGTTATTATCAGCTGTTCATAAGATGGATTGCCTGAGGGAAGAAACTGGTCCTGTGTCTGGTCGTTGTAGTGCTCAGTGCTCTGTAGCGTCGACCAGATGGCAACAGTTCAAAGAGAGAGTGTGCTGGATGTGAGGGGTCCAAAGTGATTTTGACAGCCCTTTTTCTCACTCTGGATAAGTAGAGTTCTTGAATAGAAGGGAGGGTTGTACCGATGATTCTCTCAGCAGTCCGGACTACCCTCTGTAGTCTTCTGAGGTCAGATTTAGAAGCTGAGCTAAACCAGACAGTTACTGAAGTGCAGAGGATGGATTCGATGATGGTGGAGTAGAACTGTTTCAGCAGCTCCTGTGGCAGGTTAAATTTCCTCAGCTGGCGAAGGAAGTACAACCTCTGCTGGGCCTTTTTTACGATGGAGTCAATGTGAATGTCCCACTTCAGGTCCTGAGAGATAGTGGTGCCCAGGAACCTGAATGATTCCACTGCAGTCACAGGGCTGTTCATGATGGTGAGTGGGGGGAGTGCAGGGGGGTCTCTCCTGAAGTCCACGATCATCTCCACTGTTTTGAGCGTGTTAAGCTCCAGGTTGTTGAGAGTGCACCAGACAGCCAGCTCTTTTACCTCCTGTCTGTAAGCAGACTCGTCACCGTCCTGAATGAGGCCGATGAGTGTGGCGTCGTCTGCAAACTTCAGGAGCTTGACAGAGGGGTTCTTAGATGTGCAATCGTTGGTGTACAGGGAGAAGAGCAGTGGGGAGAGAACACAGCCCTGGGGAGCTCCGGTGCTGATTGTACGGGTGCTGGATGTGTATTTTCCCAGCCTCACTAGCTGCTGCCTGTCTGTCAGGAAGCTGTTGATCCACTGACAGATGGAGGTGGGAACGGAGAGCTGAGTTAGTTTGGGCAGAAGAAGGTTTGGGATGATCATGTTAAAGGCCGAGCTGAAGTCCACAAATAGGATCTTCACATAAGTCCCCGGTCTGTCTAGGTGTTGCAGAACATAATGCAGTCCAATGTTTACTGCATCGTCCACAGACCTGTTTGCTCTGTAGGCAAACTGAAGAGGATCCAGCAAGGGCCCAGTGATGTCCTTCAGGTGGGCCAGCACCAGTTTTTCAAATGACTTCATGACTACAGACGTTAGAGCCACAGGCCTGTAGTCATTTAGTCCTGTAATTTTGGGTTTGTTAGGGATGGGGATGATGGTGGAGCGTTTGAAGCATGAAGGGACTTCGCACAGCTCCAGCGATCTGTTGAAGATCTGTGTGAAGATGGGGGCCAGCTGGTCAGCACAGGATTGGTGTAACACAATCTGGGCCTGGTGCTTTTTTCCTTTTCTGCTTCCAGAAGACCTGGCGCACCGCATCCTCGCTGATCTGTACTTTCTACATCATTAGAAGAATGGCATCTACGCTAATATTTGTCTGTTTCTCTCTTGTTCCGAGGTCACCGTGGCCACCAGATCCAGTCTGTGTCCAGATCAGAGGGTCACTGCAGTCACCCGGATCCAGTACGTATCCAGACCAGATGGTGGATCAGCACCTAGAAAGGACCTCTACTGCCCTGAAAGACAGCGGAGACCAGGACAACTAGAGCCCCAGATACAGATCCCCTGTAAAGACCTTGTCTCAGAGGAGCACCAGGACAAGACCACAGGAAACAGATGATTCTTCTGCACAATCTGACTTTGCTGCAGCCTGGAATTGAACTACTGGTTTCGTCTGGTCAGAGGAGAACTGGCCCCCCAACTGAGCCTGGTTTCTCCCAAGGTTTTTTTCTCCATTCTGTCACCGATGGAGTTTCGGTTCCTTGCCGCTGTCGCCTCTGGCTTGCTTAGTTGGGGTCACTTCATCTACAGCGATATCATTGACTTGATTGCAAATTAAAACAGACACTATTTCAACTGAACAGAGATTACATAACTGAATTCAATGATGAACTGCCTTTAACTATCATTTTGCATTATTGAGACACTGTTTTCCAAATGAATGTTGTTCAGTGCTTTGGCGCAATGTATTTTGTTTAAAGCACTATATAAATAAAGGTGATTGATTGATTGATTGATCTGAATTGCAGGTGTGGGGGAGAGGGGGGATGCAGGAGGTGTGAATGGTGAGAGTGCTTGATTGGAGAGGTGTTCAGGATGGGTTGCAGGAGCTGTTAATGGTGTGAACGGTTGTTTGGAGAGGCATTTGGGGCTGGTTGCAGGAGTTGTGAATGGTGTGAATGGTTTTGTGGGGAGGCATTCAGGGCAGGTGATGGGTGTTCTAGTTCTAGTATTAAATCTAGAGTATGATTTCGACAAGGAGTAGGTCCTGATACGTGTTGTCAAACCCCAACAGAGTTCAGAATGTCTATAAATGCTGATCCCAATGCATCTTTTTCATTGTCAACATGGATATTAAAATCAACAACGATTAAAACTTTACCTGCAGCCAGAACTAACTCGGATGTAAAATCACCAAACTCTTTAACTTCAATGTGCCAAATAAAGACTTTGTACACAGACAACAATGACACTGTGCTGACTCACTGGGCCCATGCCTTAACAAGTGGTCTATTCTGATAGTTAAGACATGACACCAAACAGCGGATTAATGCTACCAGAAATGGACAAGGGGTTACCTTTGCTTGTTTCATTTGGAAGTTGATTTTTTTTTTAAGGTTTACAATCCATTTTTCCCCCTGATGTCTTCCTTCACCAGAAAGGAATGAGAACTAGCACAGGAGTTGTAGTGTGAAGACACAGAATGAGAATACAGTGCTCCTACGATGCCTTCATTTGCCTTAAAAACGTTGTAAAAGTTTTTTCCATTGTTATGAAGATATAACCTCAACTTCACTGTATAAAACTACAGTGTTTTCTTTTAGTAAGGGGGCGTGTCTCCCACACAACTGATGGTTTCTTAGTTTACTGTACAAGCCAGAAGTGCCCTTGCCAGTATAACAGGAGCAGAAATACACCACCTCTCCTTGCTTAGAGCCCATTACGTTTAGGCAGAATTGGTAACAGCAATGTACCAGAAATGGTCAACTGCTAAAGCGACCCCCCCAAAGAGAAAGAATTGGCATTAAAAGCAGCTCCAACTCTGGAAAGAGACATTGAACAAGACAAACCATTAAACTTTTATTTTGTTAGTCAACTTTTGACAAAGCAGCTAGACAGCACCAAAAAAAACAAAAAACCTATTCAACAAGGCTTAGGTAGTGTTTGAAGTGGTCTCAGTCTCCTGAGACTGTGTGGTGGCACTAGAAGTGGTTTCCATCTCCTGAGACTGTGTGGTGGCACTAGAAGTGGTCTCCGTCTCATCCTCCTGAGGCCCTGGCGCCGTGGTGTTAGCTGGCGATTCGTCCCACTGATGCTCTGGCGTCGTGGTGTTAGCTGGCGATTCGTCCCACTGACGCTCTGGCGTCGTGGTGTTAGCTGGCGATTCGTCCCACTGACGCTCTGGCGCCGTGGTGTTAGCTGGCGATTCGTCCCACTGACGCTCTGGCGTCGTGGTGTTAGCTGGCGATTCGTCCCCCTGACGCTCTGGCGCCGTGGTGTTAACTGGCAGCTCACCCTGACTCCAGACATTTCCTAGGGAGACAGAAAGAGATGCACAAACCAAGTTACGGTGTTCATTTAACCGATTGACTGTAGAGAGAACCAAGTGATTGATTCAAATTTAATGCAAAGTGTTAAACTAAATTTACTTCACTCCTGGGGTGAAGTGATTTGAGGTTTCTTAGTTTGAGGTCTTGTAGTAACAGCCAAATACAGAGCGGTGATGACAAATGAACAAGAGACTTGGGAGGAGAAGTAAACATTGAGGTTTTCTTTAGCTGTATTAAAAACTTCAAGGTTCAGAATGTGAACAAGACTTCACAGATGGACATGTTTGGATGGCTAAGTAAATAAATCTTGTTACTCAAGTGAAGATAGTTTGGGAAAGAGAAAAATAAATGCGTTTAGTTTGATGAATGGGTCGATAAAATGACTGGGTCTTCTGAAAATCACTGGTATTGAGAAAACACACATTGAAACAAACATAATAATAATTATTGAAATGAAACAACGACCAAATTATTAAAACTCACCTTGCCATAGCAACTGGTGATAAAGAAACACCAAAAGAGTAAATTTAATCATATCCATTCTTTACTACAACCTTAACCTCAAAATGACCAAACTATACATATAGTTCCATCCAAACCAGGACTTTTAAAGCCAAACAGAAAACAATTTGTGCCACCTGGACAGCTTGTTAACTCATTATTACATAATCAGTAAGCGCGCACAGCTTGAAAATCATTAAACCTGGGCAGGATTAAAGAGGTTCACATTCTACCCAGAAGCCTTGTTCAAATACCCACATTTGCAGTCTTTGTATTTGTCTACTTGACTAAAGGTGCATCTCAATAAATTAGAATGTCGTGGAATAGTTCATTTATTTCAGTAATGTAACTCAAATTGTGAAGCTTTTGTATTATGAAAATAAAATGCACATAGACTGAAGTAGTTTAAGTCTTTGGTGTAATAAGTCCAGTTTTATTTAATATAATGATAAATTATATCTTTGATAAAATAGAGAGAGGATTCAGGTTTCTTTTTATTTGCAGATGACAGGGCTATTTGGAAAAGAGGGTGTAGCGTAGGGCTTGTTTTAAAAGCTATACAAAGAGTGTTCATATCTGTAGAGGAATGGGGAAATACATGGGGCTTCAAAATATCTGCTTCTAAAACAAAATATATAATTTTGGGTTTTAAAAGAAAGTTACCTAATCTGGGTTATATATGTATGAGCCTCCATTGGAGAAGGTAAATGTTTTAAACTTTTTTGGGTATTTGGTTTGAAGAGTGTATGACTTGGGCCGTGCACCTGGTAAAACTGTGTTGCAGTGTGAAAAAGTTTTGAATGTGATGAGAAGTCTGGCTGGGTGTGGGGCTAATAGGGAGACAATGTTGCAAATTTTTCAGGACATGATCAGATCTGCTTTTGATTATGGGTGCTTTGTGTAGGGATCTGCTTCCAAAACTGTTCTGGATAGGTTGGTTGTGGTGCAGGCAAGAGCTTTGAGGATTTGTTGTGGGGCATTCAGATCCACTCCAGTACCTGACCTGCTCATTGAAATGGGAGAAATGCCCTTATGGTTAAGACAAATTAAAGTAAGGGTTACAGGATTACTGGGTAAAACTTAGTGGGTGTAATCATATCTTGCCAGCAAGGTGTTTGTTGTTTATTGTCATAATAAATAAGTGGGCAGGGAAGATGAGCATGGATCAGGGAGATATCGTAGAACACAAGTTGGTTACCTATGCCCTATTGGGTGCTGCCTGAAATGTGTGTTGAGCTTGGTTTTCATCAGGAAAAAGAGAAATTGGAGGTGGCACCAAACATAGAGGAATATCTTAATTCAATTAGTGGAAGTACTATGATTGTTTTCACAGACTTTCACAGGTCTAGAGATCCAGTTAGTGGGAAAGCTGGTTTTGGGGTATATGTGGAACAGTTAGGATTGGCAATTGGCCAAGTCAAGTCAAGTCAAGTCACCTTTATTTATATAGCGCTTTAAACAAAATACATTGCGTCAAAGTAACTGAACAACATTCATTAGGAAAACAGTATGTCAATAATGCAAAATGATAGTTAAAGGCAGTTCATCATTGAATTCAGTGATGTCATCTCTGTTCAGTTAAATAGTGTCTGTGCATTTATTTGCAATCAAGTCAACGATATCGCTGTAGATGAAGTGACCCCAACTAAGCAAGCCAGAGGCGACAGCGGCAAGGAACCAAAACTCCATCGGTGACAGAATGAAGAAAAAACCTTGGGAGAAACCAGTCTCAGTTGGGGGTCAGTTCTCCTCTGACCAGACGAAACCAGTAGTTCAATTCCAGGCTGCAGAATCAGAATCAGAATCAGAATGAGCTTTATTGCCAGGTATGTTTACACATACGAGGAATTTGTTTTCGTGACAGAAGCTCCGCAGTACAACAGAATGACAGTGACAGAACATAAAACACATAATAAAAGAATAAAAAATACAAATATGTAGACAGTGAATGACAATATACAAATGACAATTGTAGGCAGGTATATTACAAAGTGAAGTTATGTATGTACATATATATTGTGTGCAGAATTTAAGTGTATACTAAGTATGTGTGTTAGATAAATAAAGTGTGTGTGTATATAAATATAAAGTGTAGTGTGTTCGCCATTATTGTCAGCTGTTCATAAGATGAATTGCCTGAGGGAAGAAACTGGTCCTGTGTCTGGTCGTTCTAGTGCTCAGTGCTCTGTAGCGTCGACCAGATGGCAACAGTTCAAAGAGGGAGTGTGCTGGATGTGAGGGGTCCAGAGTGATATTGACAGCCCTTTTTCTCACTCTGGATAAGTACAGTTCTTGAATAGATGGGAGAGTTGAACCGATGATTCGCTCAGCAGTCCGGACTACCCTCTGTAGTCTTCTGAGGTCAGATTTAGAAGCTGAGCTGAACCAGACAGTTACTGAAGTGCAGAGGATGGATTCAATGATGGTGGAGTAGAACTGTTTCAGCAGCTCCTGTGGCAGGTTAAACTTCCTCAGCTGGCGGAGAAAGTACAACCTCTGCTGGGCCTTTTTTACGATGGAGTCAATGTGAATGTCCCACTTCAGGTCCTGAGAGATGGTGGTTCCCAGGAACCTGAATGACTCCACTGCAGTCACAGGGCAGCAAAGTCAGATTGTGCAGAGGAATCATCTGTTTCCTGTGGTCTTGTCCTGGTGGTCATCGGAGACAAGGTCTTTACAGGGGATCTGTATCTGGGGCTCTAGTTGTCCTGGTCTCCGCTGTCTTTCAGGGATGTAGAGGTCCTTTCTAGGTGCTGATCCACCATCTGGTCTGGATACGTACTGGATCCGGGTGACTGCAGTGACCCTCTTATCTGGATACAGACTGGATCTGGTGGCTAAGGAATAAAAGAGAAACAGACTAATATTAGCCTAGATGCCATTCTTCTAAAGATGTAGCAAGTACATCGGGTGTTATAGGAAGTGTTCCCGGTTCTGGTTTACCTAAAATCCTTTTTATGGATTTGGTTATTAAAAGCATATTAGTATGTTATGTGTAAGCCAGGTTAAAGAGATTGGATTTTAATCTAGATTTAAACTGCAAGAGTGTGTCTGCCTCCCGAACAATGTTAGGTAGGTTATTCCAGAGTTTAAGCTCCAAATAGGAAAAGGATCTGCCGCCCGCAGTTGATTTTGATATTCTAGGTATTATCAAATTGCCTGAGTTTTGAGAACGTAGCGGACGTAGAGGATTATGATGTAAAAGGAGCTCATTCAAATACTGAGGTGCTAAATCATTCAGGGATTTATAAGTAATAAACAATATTCTAAAATCTATACGATGTTTGATAGGGAGCCAGTGCAGTGTTGACAGGACCGGGCTAATATGGTCATACTTCCTGGTTCTAGTAAGAACTCTTGCTGCTGCATTTTGGACTAGCTGTAGTTTGTTTACTAAGCGTGCAGAACAACCACCCAATAAAGCATTACAGTAGTCTAACCTTGAGGTCATAAATGCATGGATTAAGTTTTCTGCATTTGAAATTGAGAGCATAGGCTGTGATTTAGATATATTTTTGAGATGGAAAAATTCAGTTTTACAAATGCTAGAAATGTGGCTTTCTAAGGAAATATTGCGATCAAGTAGCACACCTAGGTTCCTAACTGATGACGAAGAATTGACAGAGCAACCATCAAGTCTTAGACAGTGTTCTAGGTTATTACATGCAGAGTTTTTAGGTCCTATAATCAACACCTCTGTTTTTTCAGAATTTAGCAGTAAGAAATTACTCGTCATCCAGTTTTTTATATCGACTATGCATTTCATTAGTTGTTCAAAATGGTGTGTTTCACCGGGCCGCAAAGAAATATAGAGCTGAGTATCATCAGCATAACAGTGAAAGCTAACACCATGTTCCTGATGACATCTCCCAAGGGTAACATATAAAACATAAAGAGTAGCGGCCCTACTACTGAGCCTTGAGGTACTCCATACTGCACTTGTGATCGATATGATACATCTTCATTCACTGCTACGAACTGATGGCGGTCATATAAGTATGATTTAAACCATGCTAATGCACTTCCACTGATGCCAACAAAGTGTTCAAGTCTATGCAAAAGAATGTTGTGGTCAATTGTGTCAAACGCAGCACTAAGATCCAATAAAACTAATAGAGAGATACAACCACGATCAGATGATAAGAGCAGGTCATTTGTAACTCTAAGGAGAGCAGTCTCAGTACTATGATACGGTCTAAATCCTGACTGGAAATCCTCACATATACCATTTTTCTCTAAGAAGGAATATAATTGTGAGGATACCACCTTTTCTAGTATCTTGGACAGAAAAGGGAGATTCGAGATTGGTCTATAATTAACTAGTTCTTTGGGGTCAAGTTGTGTTTTTTTGATGAGAGGCTTAATAACAGCCAGTTTGAAGGTTTTGGGGACATATCCTAATGACAATGAGGAATTAATAATAGCCAGAAGAGGATCTATGACTTCTGGAAGCACCTCTTTTAGGAGCTTAGATGGTATAGGGTCTAACATACATGTTGTTGGTTTAGATGATTTAACAAGTTTATACAATTATTCCTCTCCTATAGTAGAGAATGAGTGGAACTGTTCCTCATGGGGTCTATAGTGCAATGTCTGATGTGATACTGTAGCTGACGGCTGAATGGTTGCAATTTTATCTCTAATAGTATCGATTTTAGAAGTAAAGTGGTTCAGAAAGTCATTACTGCTGTGATGTTGGGAAATGTCAATACTTGTTGAGGCTTAATTTTTTCGTTAATTAGCCACTGTATTGATAAATACCTGGGGTTATGTTTGTTTTCTTCTAAAAAAGAAGAAAAGTAATCGGATCTAGCGGTTTTTAATGCTTTTCTGTAGGATAGGTTACTTTCCCGCCAAGCAATTCGAAATACCTCTAGTTTTGTTTTCCTCCAGCTGCGCTCCATTTTTCGGGCTGCTCTCTTTAGGGAGCGAGTATGCTCATTATACCATGGTGTCATACTGGTTTTCTTAACCTTCCTTAAGCGTAAAGGAGCAACTGTATTTAAAGTGCTAGAAAAGAGAGAGTGCATAGTTTCTGTTACATCATCAAGTTGTTCTGAGGTTTTGGATATGCTAAGGAATTTGGATACATCAGGAAGATAACTTAAAAAGCAGTCTTTTGTGGTTGAAGTGATGGTTCTTCCATACTTGTAACAAGAAGTAGAACTTACAATTTTGGCTATATGAAGTTTGCACAAAACTAAATAATGATCTGAGATATCACTTGGCTGCATGATCTCAACACCATCAACATCAATTCCATGTGACAGTATCAGAATCAGAATCAGAATGAGCTTTATTGCCAGGTATGTTTACACATACGAGGAATTTGTTTTCGTGACAGAAGCTCCGCAGTACAACAGAATGACAGAGACAGAACATAAAACACATAATAAAAGAATAAAAAAATACAAATAAGTAGATAGTGAATGACAATATAAAAATGACAATTGTAGGCAGAAAACAGTTATGTATGTACATGTAAATTATGTGCAAAATTTAAGTGTATACTAAGTATGTGTGTTAGATAAATAAAGTGTATGTGTATATAAATATAAAGTGTAGTGTGTTCGCCGTTATTATCAGCTGTTCATAAGATGGATTGCCTGAGGGAAGAAACTGGTCCTGTGTCTGGTCGTTCTAGTGCTCAGTGCTCTGTAGCGTCGACCAGATGGCAACAGTTCAAAGAGAGAGTGTGCTGGATGTGAGGGGTCCAAAGTGATTTTGACAGCCCTTTTTCTCACTCTGGATAAGTAGAGTTCTTGAATAGAAGGGAGGGTTGTACCAATGATTCTCTCAGCAGTCCGGACTACCCTCTGTAGTCTTCTGAGGTCAGATTTTGAAGCTGAGCTGAACCAGACAGTTACTGAAGTGCAGAGGATGGATTCGATGATGGTGGAGTAGAACTGTTTCAGCAGCTCCTGTGGCAGGTTAAACTTCCTCAGCTGGCGAAGGAAGTACAACCTCTGCTGGGCCTTTTTTACGATGGAGTCAATGTGAATGTCCCACTTCAGGTCCTGAGAGATAGTGGTGCCCAGGAACCTGAATGATTCCACTGCAGTCACAGGGCTGTTCATGATGGTGAGTGGGGGGAGTGCAGGGGGGTCTCTCCTGAAGTCCACGATCATCTCCACTGTTTTGAGCGTGTTAAGCTCCAGGTTGTTGAGAGTGCACCAGACAGCCAGCTCTTTTACCTCCTGTCTGTAAGCAGACTCGTCACCGTCCTGAATGAGGCCGATGAGTGTGGTGTCGTCTGCAAACTTCAGGAGCTTGACAGAGGGGTTCTTAGGTGTGCAATCGTTGGTGTACAGGGAGAAGAGCAGTGGGGAGAGAACACAGCCCTGGGGAGCTCCGGTGCTGATTGTACGGGTGCTGGATGTGTATTTTCCCAGCCTCACTAGCTGCTGCCTGTCTGTCAGGAAGCTGTTGATCCACTGACAGATGGAGGTGGGAACGGAGAGCTGAGTTAGTTTGGGCAGAAGAAGGTTTGGGATGATCATGTTAAAGGCCGAGCTGAAGTCCACAAATAGGATCTTCACATAAGTCCCCGGTCTGTCTAGGTGTTGCAGAACATAATGCAGTCCAATGTTTACTGCATCGTCCACAGACCTGTTTGCTCTGTAGGCAAACTGAAGAGGATCCAGCAAGGGCCCAGTGATGTCCTTCAGGTGGGCCAGCACCAGTTTTTCAAATGACTTCATGACTACAGACGTTAGAGCCACAGGCCTGTAGTCATTTAGTCCTGTAATTTTGGGTTTGTTAGGGATGGGGATGATGGTGGAGCGTTTGAAGCATGAAGGGACTTCGCACAGCTCCAGCGATCTGTTGAAGATCTGTGTGAAGATGGGGGCCAGCTGGTCAGCACAGGATTGGTGTAACACAATCTGGGCCTGGTGCTTTTTTCCTTTTCTGCTTCCAGAAGACCTGGCGCACCGCATCCTCGCTGATCTGAATTGCAGGTGTGGGGGAGAGGGGGGATGCAGGAGGTGTGAATGGTGAGAGTGCTTGATTGGAGAGGTGTTCAGGATGGGTTGCAGGAGCTGTTAATGGTGTGAACGGTTGTTTGGAGAGGCATTTGGGGCTGGTTGCAGGAGTTGTGAATGGTGTGAATGGTTTTGTGGGGAGGCATTCAGGGCAGGTGATGGGTGTTCTAGTTCTAGTATTAAATCTAGAGTATGATTTCGACAAGGAGTAGGTCCTGATACGTGTTGTCAAACCCCAACAGAGTTCAGAATGTCTATAAATGCTGATCCCAATGCATCTTTTTCATTGTCAACATGGATATTAAAATCAACAACGATTAAAACTTTACCTGCAGCCAGAACTAACTCGGATGTAAAATCACCAAACTCTTTAACTTCAATGTGCCAAATAAAGACTTCGTACACAGACAACAATGACACTGTGCTGACTCACTGGGCCCATGCCTTAACAAGTGGTCTATTCTGATAGTTAAGACATGACACCAAACAGCGGATTAATGCTACCAGAAATGGACAAGGGGTTACCTTTGCTTGTTTCATTTGGAAGTTGATTTTTTTTTTAAGGTTTACAATCCATTTTTCCCCCTGATGTCTTCCTTCACCAGAAAGGAATGAGAACTAGCACAGGAGTTGTAGTGTGAAGACACAGAATGAGAATACAGTGCTCCTACGATGTCTTCATTTGCCTTAAAAACGTTGTAAAAGTTTTTTCCATTGTTATGAAGATATAACCTCAACTTCACTGTATAAAACTACAGTGTTTTCTTTTAGTAAGGGGGCGTGTCTCCCACACAACTGATGGTTTCTTAGTTTACTGTACAAGCCAGAAGTGCCCTTGCCAGTATAACAGGAGCAGAAATACACCACCTCTCCTTGCTTAGAGCCCATTACGTTTAGGCAGAATTGGTAACAGCAATGTACCAGAAATGGTCAACTGCTAAAGCGACCCCCCCAAAGAGAAAGAATTGGCATTAAAAAAAGCAGCTCCAACTCTGGAAAGAGACATTGAACAAGACAAACCATTAAACTTTTATTTTGTTAGTCAACTTTTGACAAAGCAGCTAGACAGCACCAAAAAAAACAAAAAACCTATTCAACAAGGCTTAGGTAGTGTTTGAAGTGGTCTCAGTCTCCTGAGACTGTGTGGTGGCACTAGAAGTGGTCTCCATCTCCTGAGACTGTGTGGTGGCACTAGAAGTGGTCTCAGTCTCATCCTCCTGAGGCCCTGGCGCCGTGGTGTTAGCTGGCGATTCGTCCCACTGACGCTCTGGCGTCGTGGTGTTAGCTGGCGATTCGTCCCCCTGACGCTCTGGCGCCGTGGTGTTAGCTGGCGATTCGTCCCCCTGACGCTCTGGCGCCGTGGTGTTAGCTGGCGATTCGTCCCACTGACGCTCTGGCGCCGTGGTGTTAGCTGGCGATTCGTCCCACTGACGCTCTGGCGTCGTGGTGTTAGCTGGCGATTCGTCCCCCTGACGCTCTGGCGCCGTGGTGTTAGCTGGCGATTCGTCCCCCTGAAGCTCTGGCGCCGTGGTGTTAACTGGCAGCTCACCCTGACTCCAGACGTTTCCTAGGGAGACAGAAAGAGATGCACAAACCAAGTTACGGTGTTCATTTAACCGATTGACTGTAGAGAGAACCAAGTGATTGATTCAAATTTAATGCAAAGTGTTAAACTAAATTTACTTCACTCCTGGGGTGAAGTGATTTGAGGTTTCTTAGTTTGAGGTCTTGTAGTAACAGCCAAATACAGAGCGGTGATGACAAATGAACAAGAGACTTGGGAGGAGAAGTAAACATTGAGGTTTTCTTTAGCTGTATTAAAAACTTCAAGGTTCAGAATGTGAACAAGACTTCACAGATGGACATGTTTGGATGGCTAAGTAAATAAATCTTGTTACTCAAGTGAAGATAGTTTTGGAAAGAGAAAAATAAATCCGTTTAGTTTGATGAATGGGTCGATAAAATGACTGGCTCTTCTAAAAATCACTGGTATTGAGAAAACACACATTGAAACAAACATAATAATTATTGAAATGAAACAACGACCAAATTATTAAAACTCACCTTGCCATAGCAACTGGTGATAAAGAAACACCAAAAGAGTAAATTTAATCATATCCATTCTTTACTACAACCTTAACCTCAAAATGACCAAACTATACATATAGTTCCATCCAAACCAGGACTTTTAAAGCCAAACAGAAAACAATTTGTGCCACCTGGACAGCTTGTTAACTCATTATTACATAATCAGTAAGCGCGCACAGCTTGAAAATCATTAAACCTGGGCAGGATTAAAGAGGTTCACTTTCTACCCAGAAGCCTTGTTCAAATACCCACATTTGCAGTCTTTGTATTTGTCTACTTGACTAAAGGTGCATCTCAATAAATTAGAATGTCGTGGAATAGTTCATTTATTTCAGTAATGTAAATCAAATTGTGAAGCTTTTGTATTATGAAAATAAAATGCACATAGACTGAAGTAGTTTAAGTCTTTGGTGTAATAAGTCCAGTTTTATTTAATATAATGATAAATTATATCTTTGATAAAATAGAGAGAGGATTCAGGTTTCTTTTTATTTGCAGATGACAGGGCTATTTGGAAAAGAGGGTGTAACGTAGGGCTTGTTTTAAAAGCTATACAAAGAGTGTTCATATCTGTAGAGGAATGGGGAAATACATGGGGCTTCAAAATATCTGCTTCTAAAACAAAATATATAATTTTGGGTTTTAAAAGAAAGTTACCTAATCTGGGTTATATATGTATGAGCCTCCATTGGAGAAGGTAAATGTTTTAAACTTTTTTGGGTATTTGGTTTGAAGAGTGTATGACTTGGGCCGTGCACCTGGTAAAACTGTGTTGCAGTGTGAAAAAGTTTTGAATGTGATGAGAAGTCTGGCTGGGTGTGGGGCTAATAGGGAGACAATGTTGCAAATTTTTCAGGACATGATCAGATCTGCTTTTGATTATGGGTGCTTTGTGTAGGGATCTGCTTCCAAAACTGTTCTGGATAGGTTGGTTGTGGTGCAGGCAAGAGCTTTGAGGATTTGTTGTGGGGCATTCAGATCCACTCCAGTACCTGACCTGCTCATTGAAATGGGAGAAATGCCCTTATGGTTAAGACAAATTAAAGTAAGGGTTACAGGGTTACTGGGTAAAACTTAGTGGGTGTAATCATATCTTGCCAGCAAGGTGTTTGTTGTTTATTGTCATAATAAATAAGTGGGCAGGGAAGATGAGCATGGATCAGGGAGATATCGTAGAACACAAGTTGGTTACCTATGCCCTATTGGGTGCTGCCTGAAATGTGTGTTGAGCTTGGTTTTCATCAGGAAAAAGAGAAATTGGAGGTGGCACCAAACATAGAGGAATATCTTAATTCAATTAGTGGAAGTACTATGATTGTTTTCACAGACTTTCACAGGTCTAGAGATCCAGTTAGTGGGAAAGCTGGTTTTGGGGTATATGTGGAACAGTTAGGATTGGCAATTGGCCAAGTCAAGTCAAGTCAAGTCACCTTTATTTATATAGCGCTTTAAACAAAATACATTGCGTCAAAGTAACTGAACAACAACTTGCAATCAAGTCAACGATATCGCTGTAGATGAAGTGACCACAACTAAGCAAGCCAGAGGCGACAGCGGCAAGGACCCGAAACTCCATCGGTGACAGAATGGAGAAAAAAACCTTGGGAGAAACCAGGCTCAGTTGGGGGTCAGTTCTCCTCTGACCAGACGAAACCAGTAGTTCAATTCCAGGCTGCAGCAAAGTCAGATTGTGCAGAGGAATCATCTGTTTCCTGTGGTCTTGTCCTGGTGGTCATCGGAGACAAGGTCTTTACAGGGGATCTGTATCTGGGGCTCTAGTTGTCCTGGTCTCCGCTGTCTTTCAGGGATGTAGAGGTCCTTTCTAGGTGCTGATCCACCATCTGGTCTGGATACGTACTGGATCCGGGTGACTGCAGTGACCCTCTTATCTGGATACAGACTGGATCTGGTGGCTAAGGAATAAAAGAGAAAACAGACTAATATTAGCCTAGATGCCATTCTTCTAAAGATGTAGCAAGTACATCGGGTGTTATAGGAAGTGTTCCCGGTTCTGGTTTACCTAAAATCCTTTTTATGGATTTGGTTATTAAAAGCATATTAGTATGTTATGTGTAAGCCAGGTTAAAGAGATTGGATTTTAATCTAGATTTAAACTGCAAGAGTGTGTCTGCCTCCCGAACAGTGTTAGGTAGGTTATTCCAGAGTTTAAGCTCCAAATAGGAAAAGGATCTGCCGCCCGCAGTTGATTTTGATATTCTAGGTATTATCAAATTGCCTGAGTTTTGAGAACGTAGCGGACGTAGAGGATTATGATGTAAAAGGAGCTCATTCAAATACTGAGGTGCTAAATCATTCAGGGCTTTATAAGTAATAAACAATATTCTAAAATCTATACGATGTTTGATAGGGAGCCAGTGCAGTGTTGACAGGACCGGGCTAATATGGTCATACTTCCTGGTTCTAGTAAGAACTCTTGCTGCTGCATTTTGGACTAGCTGTAGTTTGTTTACTAAGCGTGCAGAACAACCACCCAATAAAGCATTAAAATAATCTAACCTTGAGGTCATAAATGCATGGATTAAGTTTTCTGCATTTGAAATTGAGAGCATAGGCTGTGATTTAGATATATTTTTGAGATGGAAAAATTCAGTTTTACAAATGCTAGAAATGTGGCTTTCTAAGGAAATATTGCGATCAAGTAGCACACCTAGGTTCCTAACTGATGACGAAGAATTGACAGAGCAACCATCAAGTCTTAGACAGTGTTCTAGGTTATTACATGCAGAGTTTTTAGGTCCTATAATCAACACCTCTGTTTTTTCAGAATTTAGCAGTAAGAAATTGCTCGTCATCCAGTTTTTTATATAGACTATGCATTTCATTAGTTGTTCAAAATGGTGTGTTTCACCGGGCCGCAAAGAAATATAGAGCTGAGTATCATCAGCATAACAGTGAAAGCTAACACCATGTTCCTGATGACATCTCCCAAGGGTAACATATAAAACATAAAGAGTAGCGGCCCTACTACTGAGCCTTGAGGTACTCCATACTGCACTTGTGATCGATATGATACATCTTCATTCACTGCTACGAACTGATGGCGGTCATATAAGTATGATTTAAACCATGCTAATGCACTTCCACTGATGCCAACAAAGTGTTCAAGTCTATGCAAAAGAATGTTGTGGTCAATTGTGTCAAACGCAGCACTAAGATCCAATAAAACTAATAGAGAGATACAACCACGATCAGATGATAAGAGCAGGTCATTTGTAACTCTAAGGAGAGCAGTCTCAGTACTATGATACGGTCTAAATCCTGACTGGAAATCCTCACATATACCATTTTTCTCTAAGAAGGAATATAATTGTGAGGATACCACCTTTTCTAGTATCTTGGACAGAAAAGGGAGATTCGAGATTGGTCTATAATTAACTAGTTCTTTGGGGTCAAGTTGTGTTTTTTTTTGATGAGAGGCTTAATAACAGCCAGTTTGAAGGTTTTGGGGACATATCCTAATGACAATGAGGAATTAATAATAGCCAGAAGAGGATCTATGACTTCTGGAAGCACCTCTTTTAGGAGCTTAGATGGTATAGGGTCTAACATACATGTTGTTGGTTTAGATGATTTAACAAGTTTATACAATTATTCCTCTCCTATAGTAGAGAATGAGTGGAACTGTTCCTCATGGGGTCTATAGTGCAATGTCTGATGTGATACTGTAGCTGACGGCTGAATGGTTGCAATTTTATCTCTAATAGTATCGATTTTAGAAGTAAAGTGGTTCAGAAAGTCATTACTGCTGTGATGTTGGGAAATGTCAATACTTGTTGAGGCTTAATTTTTTCGTTAATTAGCCACTGTATTGATAAATACCTGGGGTTATGTTTGTTTTCTTCTAAAAAAGAAGAAAAGTAATCGGATCTAACGGTTTTTAATGCTTCTGTAGGATAGGTTACTTTCCCGCCAAGCAATCCGAAATACCTCTAGTTTTGTTTTCCTCCAGCTGCGCTCCATTTTTCGGGCTGCTCTCTTTAGGGAGCGAGTATGCTCATTATACCATGGTGTCATACTGGTTTTCTTAACCTTCCTTAAGCGTAAAGGAGCAACTGTATTTAAAGTGCTAGAAAAGAGAGAGTGCATAGTTTCTGTTACATCATCAAGTTGTTCTGAGGTTTTGGATATGCTAAGGAATTTGGATACATCAGGAAGATAACTTAAAAAGCAGTCTTTTGTGGTTGAAGTGATGGTTCTTCCATACTTGTAACAAGAAGTAGAATTTACAATTTTGGCTATATGAAGTTTGCACAAAACTAAATAATGATCTGAGATATCACTTGGCTGCATGATTTCAACACCATCAACATCAATTCCATGTGACAGTATCAGAATCAGAATCAGAATCAGAATGAGCTTTATTGCCAGGTATGTTTACACATACGAGGAATTTGTTTTCGTGACAGAAGCTCCGCAGTACAACAGAATGACAGAGACAGAACATAAAACACATAATAAAAGAATAAAAAAATACAAATAAGTAGATAGTGAATGACAATATAAAAATGACAATTGTAGGCAGGTATATTACAAAAAACAGTTATGTATGTACATGTAAATTATGTGCAAAATGTAAGTGTATACTAAGTATGTGTGTTAGATAAATAAAGTGTATGTGTATATAAATATATAGTGTAGTGTGTTCGCCGTTATTATCAGCTGTTCATAAGATGGATTGCCTGAGGGAAGAAACTGGTCCTGTGTCTGGTCGTTGTAGTGCTCAGTGCTCTGTAGCGTCGACCAGATGGCAACAGTTCAAAGAGAGAGTGTGCTGGATGTGAGGGGTCCAAAGTGATTTTGACAGCCCTTTTTCTCACTCTGGATAAGTAGAGTTCTTGAATAGAAGGGAGGGTTGTACCGATGATTCTCTCAGCAGTCCGGACTACCCTCTGTAGTCTTCTGAGGTCAGATTTAGAAGCTGAGCTAAACCAGACAGTTACTGAAGTGCAGAGGATGGATTCGATGATGGTGGAGTAGAACTGTTTCAGCAGCTCCTGTGGCAGGTTAAATTTCCTCAGCTGGCGAAGGAAGTACAACCTCTGCTGGGCCTTTTTTACGATGGAGTCAATGTGAATGTCCCACTTCAGGTCCTGAGAGATAGTGGTGCCCAGGAACCTGAATGATTCCACTGCAGTCACAGGGCTGTTCATGATGGTGAGTGGGGGGAGTGCAGGGGGGTCTCTCCTGAAGTCCACGATCATCTCCACTGTTTTGAGCGTGTTAAGCTCCAGGTTGTTGAGAGTGCACCAGACAGCCAGCTCTTTTACCTCCTGTCTGTAAGCAGACTCGTCACCGTCCTGAATGAGGCCGATGAGTGTGGCGTCGTCTGCAAACTTCAGGAGCTTGACAGAGGGGTTCTTAGATGTGCAATCGTTGGTGTACAGGGAGAAGAGCAGTGGGGAGAGAACACAGCCCTGGGGAGCTCCGGTGCTGATTGTACGGGTGCTGGATGTGTATTTTCCCAGCCTCACTAGCTGCTGCCTGTCTGTCAGGAAGCTGTTGATCCACTGACAGATGGAGGTGGGAACGGAGAGCTGAGTTAGTTTGGGCAGAAGAAGGTTTGGGATGATCATGTTAAAGGCCGAGCTGAAGTCCACAAATAGGATCTTCACATAAGTCCCCGGTCTGTCTAGGTGTTGCAGAACATAATGCAGTCCAATGTTTACTGCATCGTCCACAGACCTGTTTGCTCTGTAGGCAAACTGAAGAGGATCCAGCAAGGGCCCAGTGATGTCCTTCAGGTGGGCCAGCACCAGTTTTTCAAATGACTTCATGACTACAGACGTTAGAGCCACAGGCCTGTAGTCATTTAGTCCTGTAATTTTGGGTTTGTTAGGGATGGGGATGATGGTGGAGCGTTTGAAGCATGAAGGGACTTCGCACAGCTCCAGCGATCTGTTGAAGATCTGTGTGAAGATGGGGGCCAGCTGGTCAGCACAGGATTGGTGTAACACAATCTGGGCCTGGTGCTTTTTTCCTTTTCTGCTTCCAGAAGACCTGGCGCACCGCATCCTCGCTGATCTGTACTTTCTACATCATTAGAAGAATGGCATCTACGCTAATATTTGTCTGTTTCTCTCTTGTTCCGAGGTCACCGTGGCCACCAGATCCAGTCTGTGTCCAGATCAGAGGGTCACTGCAGTCACCCGGATCCAGTACGTATCCAGACCAGATGGTGGATCAGCACCTAGAAAGGACCTCTACTGCCCTGAAAGACAGCGGAGACCAGGACAACTAGAGCCCCAGATACAGATCCCCTGTAAAGACCTTGTCTCAGAGGAGCACCAGGACAAGACCACAGGAAACAGATGATTCTTCTGCACAATCTGACTTTGCTGCAGCCTGGAATTGAACTACTGGTTTCGTCTGGTCAGAGGAGAACTGGCCCCCCAACTGAGCCTGGTTTCTCCCAAGGTTTTTTTCTCCATTCTGTCACCGATGGAGTTTCGGTTCCTTGCCGCTGTCGCCTCTGGCTTGCTTAGTTGGGGTCACTTCATCTACAGCGATATCATTGACTTGATTGCAAATTAAAACAGACACTATTTCAACTGAACAGAGATTACATAACTGAATTCAATGATGAACTGCCTTTAACTATCATTTTGCATTATTGAGACACTGTTTTCCAAATGAATGTTGTTCAGTGCTTTGGCGCAATGTATTTTGTTTAAAGCACTATATAAATAAAGGTGATTGATTGATTGATTGATCTGAATTGCAGGTGTGGGGGAGAGGGGGGATGCAGGAGGTGTGAATGGTGAGAGTGCTTGATTGGAGAGGTGTTCAGGATGGGTTGCAGGAGCTGTTAATGGTGTGAACGGTTGTTTGGAGAGGCATTTGGGGCTGGTTGCAGGAGTTGTGAATGGTGTGAATGGTTTTGTGGGGAGGCATTCAGGGCAGGTGATGGGTGTTCTAGTTCTAGTATTAAATCTAGAGTATGATTTCGACAAGGAGTAGGTCCTGATACGTGTTGTCAAACCCCAACAGAGTTCAGAATGTCTATAAATGCTGATCCCAATGCATCTTTTTCATTGTCAACATGGATATTAAAATCAACAACGATTAAAACTTTACCTGCAGCCAGAACTAACTCGGATGTAAAATCACCAAACTCTTTAACTTCAATGTGCCAAATAAAGACTTTGTACACAGACAACAATGACACTGTGCTGACTCACTGGGCCCATGCCTTAACAAGTGGTCTATTCTGATAGTTAAGACATGACACCAAACAGCGGATTAATGCTACCAGAAATGGACAAGGGGTTACCTTTGCTTGTTTCATTTGGAAGTTGATTTTTTTTTTAAGGTTTACAATCCATTTTTCCCCCTGATGTCTTCCTTCACCAGAAAGGAATGAGAACTAGCACAGGAGTTGTAGTGTGAAGACACAGAATGAGAATACAGTGCTCCTACGATGCCTTCATTTGCCTTAAAAACGTTGTAAAAGTTTTTTCCATTGTTATGAAGATATAACCTCAACTTCACTGTATAAAACTACAGTGTTTTCTTTTAGTAAGGGGGCGTGTCTCCCACACAACTGATGGTTTCTTAGTTTACTG
This sequence comes from Carassius gibelio, assembly GCF_023724105.1. NCBI lineage: Eukaryota > Metazoa > Chordata > Actinopteri > Cypriniformes > Cyprinidae > Carassius > Carassius gibelio. Next base: position 27,871,598 of record NC_068418.1, read on the forward strand.
TACAAGCCAGAAGTGCCCTTGCCAGTATAACAGGAGCAGAAATACACCACCTCTCCTTGCTTAGAGCCCATTACGTTTAGGCAGAATTGGTAACAGCAATGTACCAGAAATGGTCAACTGCTAAAGCGACCCCCCCAAAGAGAAAGAATTGGCATTAAAAGCAGCTCCAACTCTGGAAAGAGACATTGAACAAGACAAACCATTAAACTTTTATTTTGTTAGTCAACTTTTGACAAAGCAGCTAGACAGCACCAAAAAAAACAAAAAACCTATTCAACAAGGCTTAGGTAGTGTTTGAAGTGGTCTCAGTCTCCTGAGACTGTGTGGTGGCACTAGAAGTGGTCTCCATCTCCTGAGACTGTGTGGTGGCACTAGAAGTGGTCTCCGTCTCATCCTCCTGAGGCCCTGGCGCCGTGGTGTTAGCTGGCGATTCGTCCCACTGATGCTCTGGCGTCGTGGTGTTAGCTGGCGATTCGTCCCACTGACGCTCTGGCGTCGTGGTGTTAGCTGGCGATTCGTCCCACTGACGCTCTGGCGCCGTGGTGTTAGCTGGCGATTCGTCCCACTGACGCTCTGGCGTCGTGGTGTTAGCTGGCGATTCGTCCCCCTGACGCTCTGGCGCCGTGGTGTTAACTGGCAGCTCACCCTGACTCCAGACATTTCCTAGGGAGACAGAAAGAGATGCACAAACCAAGTTACGGTGTTCATTTAACCGATTGACTGTAGAGAGAACCAAGTGATTGATTCAAATTTAATGCAAAGTGTTAAACTAAATTTACTTCACTCCTGGGGTGAAGTGATTTGAGGTTTCTTAGTTTGAGGTCTTGTAGTAACAGCCAAATACAGAGCGGTGATGACAAATGAACAAGAGACTTGGGAGGAGAAGTAAACATTGAGGTTTTCTTTAGCTGTATTAAAAACTTCAAGGTTCAGAATGTGAACAAGACTTCACAGATGGACATGTTTGGATGGCTAAGTAAATAAATCTTGTTACTCAAGTGAAGATAGTTTGGGAAAGAGAAAAATAAATCCGTTTAGTTTGATGAATGGGTCGATAAAATGACTGGGTCTTCTGAAAATCACTGGTATTGAGAAAACACACATTGAAACAAACATAATAATAATTATTGAAATGAAACAACGACCAAATTATTAAAACTCACCTTGCCATAGCAACTGGTGATAAAGAAACACCAAAAGAGTAAATTTAATCATATCCATTCTTTACTACAACCTTAACCTCAAAATGACCAAACTATACATATAGTTCCATCCAAACCAGGACTTTTAAAGCCAAACAGAAAACAATTTGTGCCACCTGGACAGCTTGTTAACTCATTATTACATAATCAGTAAGCGCGCACAGCTTGAAAATCATTAAACCTGGGCAGGATTAAAGAGGTTCACTTTCTACCCAGAAGCCTTGTTCAAATACCCACATTTGCAGTCTTTGTATTTGTCTACTTGACTAAAGGTGCATCTCAATAAATTAGAATGTCGTGGAATAGTTCATTTATTTCAGTAATGTAACTCAAATTGTGAAGCTTTTGTATTATGAAAATAAAATGCACATAGACTGAAGTAGTTTAAGTCTTTGGTGTAATAAGTCCAGTTTTATTTAATATAATGATAAATTATATCTTTGATAAAATAGAGAGAGGATTCAGGTTTCTTTTTATTTGCAGATGACAGGGCTATTTGGAAAAGAGGGTGTAGCGTAGGGCTTGTTTTAAAAGCTATACAAAGAGTGTTCATATCTGTAGAGGAATGGGGAAATACATGGGGCTTCAAAATATCTGCTTCTAAAACAAAATATATAATTTTGGGTTTTAAAAGAAAGTTACCTAATCTGGGTTATATATGTATGAGCCTCCATTGGAGAAGGTAAATGTTTTAAACTTTTTTGGGTATTTGGTTTGAAGAGTGTATGACTTGGGCCGTGCACCTGGTAAAACTGTGTTGCAGTGTGAAAAAGTTTTGAATGTGATGAGAAGTCTGGCTGGGTGTGGGGCTAATAGGGAGACAATGTTGCAAATTTTTCAGGACATGATCAGATCTGCTTTTGATTATGGGTGCTTTGTGTAGGGATCTGCTTCCAAAACTGTTCTGGATAGGTTGGTTGTGGTGCAGGCAAGAGCTTTGAGGATTTGTTGTGGGGCATTCAGATCCACTCCAGTACCTGACCTGCTCATTGAAATGGGAGAAATGCCCTTATGGTTAAGACAAATTAAAGTAAGGGTTACAGGATTACTGGGTAAAACTTAGTGGGTGTAATCATATCTTGCCAGCAAGGTGTTTGTTGTTTATTGTCATAATAAATAAGTGGGCAGGGAAGATGAGCATGGATCAGGGAGATATCGTAGAACACAAGTTGGTTACCTATGCCCTATTGGGTGCTGCCTGAAATGTGTGTTGAGCTTGGTTTTCATCAGGAAAAAGAGAAATTGGAGGTGGCACCAAACATAGAGGAATATCTTAATTCAATTAGTGGAAGTACTATGATTGTTTTCACAGACTTTCACAGGTCTAGAGATCCAGTTAGTGGGAAAGCTGGTTTTGGGGTATATGTGGAACAGTTAGGATTGGCAATTGGCCAAGTCAAGTCAAGTCAAGTCACCTTTATTTATATAGCGCTTTAAACAAAATACATTGCGTCAAAGTAACTGAACAACATTCATTAGGAAAACAGTATGTCAATAATGCAAAATGATAGTTAAAGGCAGTTCATCATTGAATTCAGTGATGTCATCTCTGTTCAGTTAAATAGTGTCTGTGCATTTATTTGCAATCAAGTCAACGATATCGCTGTAGATGAAGTGACCCCAACTAAGCAAGCCAGAGGCGACAGCGGCAAGGAACCGAAACTCCATCGGTGACAGAATGAAGAAAAAACCTTGGGAGAAACCAGTCTCAGTTGGGGGTCAGTTCTCCTCTGACCAGACGAAACCAGTAGTTCAATTCCAGGCTGCAGAATCAGAATCAGAATCAGAATGAGCTTTATTGCCAGGTATGTTTACACATACGAGGAATTTGTTTTCGTGACAGAAGCTCCGCAGTACAACAGAATGACAGTGACAGAACATAAAACACATAATAAAAGAATAAAAAATACAAATATGTAGACAGTGAATGACAATATACAAATGACAATTGTAGGCAGGTATATTACAAAGTGAAGTTATGTATGTACATATATATTGTGTGCAGAATTTAAGTGTATACTAAGTATGTGTGTTAGATAAATAAAGTGTGTGTGTATATAAATATAAAGTGTAGTGTGTTCGCCATTATTGTCAGCTGTTCATAAGATGAATTGCCTGAGGGAAGAAACTGGTCCTGTGTCTGGTCGTTCTAGTGCTCAGTGCTCTGTAGCGTCGACCAGATGGCAACAGTTCAAAGAGGGAGTGTGCTGGATGTGAGGGGTCCAGAGTGATATTGACAGCCCTTTTTCTCACTCTGGATAAGTACAGTTCTTGAATAGATGGGAGAGTTGAACCGATGATTCGCTCAGCAGTCCGGACTACCCTCTGTAGTCTTCTGAGGTCAGATTTAGAAGCTGAGCTGAACCAGACAGTTACTGAAGTGCAGAGGATGGATTCAATGATGGTGGAGTAGAACTGTTTCAGCAGCTCCTGTGGCAGGTTAAACTTCCTCAGCTGGCGGAGAAAGTACAACCTCTGCTGGGCCTTTTTTACGATGGAGTCAATGTGAATGTCCCACTTCAGGTCCTGAGAGATGGTGGTTCCCAGGAACCTGAATGACTCCACTGCAGTCACAGGGCAGCAAAGTCAGATTGTGCAGAGGAATCATCTGTTTCCTGTGGTCTTGTCCTGGTGGTCATCGGAGACAAGGTCTTTACAGGGGATCTGTATCTGGGGCTCTAGTTGTCCTGGTCTCCGCTGTCTTTCAGGGATGTAGAGGTCCTTTCTAGGTGCTGATCCACCATCTGGTCTGGATACGTACTGGATCCGGGTGACTGCAGTGACCCTCTGATCTGGACACAGACTGGATCTGGTGGCTAAGGAATAAAAGAGAAACAGACTAATATTAGCCTAGATGCCATTCTTCTAAAGATGTAGCAAGTACATCGGGTGTTATAGGAAGTGTTCCCGGTTCTGGTTTACCTAAAATCCTTTTTATGGATTTGGTTATTAAAAGCATATTAGTATGTTATGTGTAAGCCAGGTTAAAGAGATTGGATTTTAATCTAGATTTAAACTGCAAGAGTGTGTCTGCCTCCCGAACAATGTTAGGTAGGTTATTCCAGAGTTTAAGCTCCAAATAGGAAAAGGATCTGCCGCCCGCAGTTGATTTTGATATTCTAGGTATTATCAAATTGCCTGAGTTTTGAGAACGTAGCGGACGTAGAGGATTATGATGTAAAAGGAGCTCATTCAAATACTGAGGTGCTAAATCATTCAGGGATTTATAAGTAATAAACAATATTCTAAAATCTATACGATGTTTGATAGGGAGCCAGTGCAGTGTTGACAGGACCGGGCTAATATGGTCATACTTCCTGGTTCTAGTAAGAACTCTTGCTGCTGCATTTTGGACTAGCTGTAGTTTGTTTACTAAGCGTGCAGAACAACCACCCAATAAAGCATTACAGTAGTCTAACCTTGAGGTCATAAATGCATGGATTAAGTTTTCTGCATTTGAAATTGAGAGCATAGGCTGTGATTTAGATATATTTTTGAGATGGAAAAATTCAGTTTTACAAATGCTAGAAATGTGGCTTTCTAAGGAAATATTGCGATCAAGTAGCACACCTAGGTTCCTAACTGATGACGAAGAATTGACAGAGCAACCATCAAGTCTTAGACAGTGTTCTAGGTTATTACATGCAGAGTTTTTAGGTCCTATAATCAACACCTCTGTTTTTTCAGAATTTAGCAGTAAGAAATTACTCGTCATCCAGTTTTTTATATCGACTATGCATTTCATTAGTTGTTCAAAATGGTGTGTTTCACCGGGCCGCAAAGAAATATAGAGCTGAGTATCATCAGCATAACAGTGAAAGCTAACACCATGTTCCTGATGACATCTCCCAAGGGTAACATATAAAACATAAAGAGTAGCGGCCCTACTACTGAGCCTTGAGGTACTCCATACTGCACTTGTGATCGATATGATACATCTTCATTCACTGCTACGAACTGATGGCGGTCATATAAGTATGATTTAAACCATGCTAATGCACTTCCACTGATGCCAACAAAGTGTTCAAGTCTATGCAAAAGAATGTTGTGGTCAATTGTGTCAAACGCAGCACTAAGATCCAATAAAACTAATAGAGAGATACAACCACGATCAGATGATAAGAGCAGGTCATTTGTAACTCTAAGGAGAGCAGTCTCAGTACTATGATACGGTCTAAATCCTGACTGGAAATCCTCACATATACCATTTTTCTCTAAGAAGGAATATAATTGTGAGGATACCACCTTTTCTAGTATCTTGGACAGAAAAGGGAGATTCGAGATTGGTCTATAATTAACTAGTTCTTTGGGGTCAAGTTGTGTTTTTTTGATGAGAGGCTTAATAACAGCCAGTTTGAAGGTTTTGGGGACATATCCTAATGACAATGAGGAATTAATAATAGCCAGAAGAGGATCTATGACTTCTGGAAGCACCTCTTTTAGGAGCTTAGATGGTATAGGGTCTAACATACATGTTGTTGGTTTAGATGATTTAACAAGTTTATACAATTATTCCTCTCCTATAGTAGAGAATGAGTGGAACTGTTCCTCATGGGGTCTATAGTGCAATGTCTGATGTGATACTGTAGCTGACGGCTGAATGGTTGCAATTTTATCTCTAATAGTATCGATTTTAGAAGTAAAGTGGTTCAGAAAGTCATTACTGCTGTGATGTTGGGAAATGTCAATACTTGTTGAGGCTTAATTTTTTCGTTAATTAGCCACTGTATTGATAAATACCTGGGGTTATGTTTGTTTTCTTCTAAAAAAGAAGAAAAGTAATCGGATCTAGCGGTTTTTAATGCTTTTCTGTAGGATAGGTTACTTTCCCGCCAAGCAATTCGAAATACCTCTAGTTTTGTTTTCCTCCAGCTGCGCTCCATTTTTCGGGCTGCTCTCTTTAGGGAGCGAGTATGCTCATTATACCATGGTGTCATACTGGTTTTCTTAACCTTCCTTAAGCGTAAAGGAGCAACTGTATTTAAAGTGCTAGAAAAGAGAGAGTGCATAGTTTCTGTTACATCATCAAGTTGTTCTGAGGTTTTGGATATGCTAAGGAATTTGGATACATCAGGAAGATAACTTAAAAAGCAGTCTTTTGTGGTTGAAGTGATGGTTCTTCCATACTTGTAACAAGAAGTAGAACTTACAATTTTGGCTATATGAAGTTTGCACAAAACTAAATAATGATCTGAGATATCACTTGGCTGCATGATCTCAACACCATCAACATCAATTCCATGTGACAGTATCAGAATCAGAATCAGAATGAGCTTTATTGCCAGGTATGTTTACACATACGAGGAATTTGTTTTCGTGACAGAAGCTCCGCAGTACAACAGAATGACAGAGACAGAACATAAAACACATAATAAAAGAATAAAAAAATACAAATAAGTAGATAGTGAATGACAATATAAAAATGACAATTGTAGGCAGAAAACAGTTATGTATGTACATGTAAATTATGTGCAAAATTTAAGTGTATACTAAGTATGTGTGTTAGATAAATAAAGTGTATGTGTATATAAATATAAAGTGTAGTGTGTTCGCCGTTATTATCAGCTGTTCATAAGATGGATTGCCTGAGGGAAGAAACTGGTCCTGTGTCTGGTCGTTCTAGTGCTCAGTGCTCTGTAGCGTCGACCAGATGGCAACAGTTCAAAGAGAGAGTGTGCTGGATGTGAGGGGTCCAAAGTGATTTTGACAGCCCTTTTTCTCACTCTGGATAAGTAGAGTTCTTGAATAGAAGGGAGGGTTGTACCAATGATTCTCTCAGCAGTCCGGACTACCCTCTGTAGTCTTCTGAGGTCAGATTTTGAAGCTGAGCTGAACCAGACAGTTACTGAAGTGCAGAGGATGGATTCGATGATGGTGGAGTAGAACTGTTTCAGCAGCTCCTGTGGCAGGTTAAACTTCCTCAGCTGGCGAAGGAAGTACAACCTCTGCTGGGCCTTTTTTACGATGGAGTCAATGTGAATGTCCCACTTCAGGTCCTGAGAGATAGTGGTGCCCAGGAACCTGAATGATTCCACTGCAGTCACAGGGCTGTTCATGATGGTGAGTGGGGGGAGTGCAGGGGGGTCTCTCCTGAAGTCCACAAACATCTCCACTGTTTTGAGCGTGTTAAGCTCCAGGTTGTTGAGAGTGCACCAGACAGCCAGCTCTTTTACCTCCTGTCTGTAAGCAGACTCGTCACCGTCCTGAATGAGGCCGATGAGTGTGGTGTCGTCTGCAAACTTCAGGAGCTTGACAGAGGGGTTCTTAGGTGTGCAATCGTTGGTGTACAGGGAGAAGAGCAGTGGGGAGAGAACACAGCCCTGGGGAGCTCCGGTGCTGATTGTACGGGTGCTGGATGTGTATTTTCCCAGCCTCACTAGCTGCTGCCTGTCTGTCAGGAAGCTGTTGATCCACTGACAGATGGAGGTGGGAACGGAGAGCTGAGTTAGTTTGGGCAGAAGAAGGTTTGGGATGATCATGTTAAAGGCCGAGCTGAAGTCCACAAATAGGATCTTCACATAAGTCCCCGGTCTGTCTAGGTGTTGCAGAACATAATGCAGTCCAATGTTTACTGCATCGTCCACAGACCTGTTTGCTCTGTAGGCAAACTGAAGAGGATCCAGCAAGGGCCCAGTGATGTCCTTCAGGTGGGCCAGCACCAGTTTTTCAAATGACTTCATGACTACAGACGTTAGAGCCACAGGCCTGTAGTCATTTAGTCCTGTAATTTTGGGTTTGTTAGGGATGGGGATGATGGTGGAGCGTTTGAAGCATGAAGGGACTTCGCACAGCTCCAGCGATCTGTTGAAGATCTGTGTGAAGATGGGGGCCAGCTGGTCAGCACAGGATTGGTGTAACACAATCTGGGCCTGGTGCTTTTTTCCTTTTCTGCTTCCAGAAGACCTGGCGCACCGCATCCTCGCTGATCTGAATTGCAGGTGTGGGGGAGAGGGGGGATGCAGGAGGTGTGAATGGTGAGAGTGCTTGATTGGAGAGGTGTTCAGGATGGGTTGCAGGAGCTGTTAATGGTGTGAACGGTTGTTTGGAGAGGCATTTGGGGCTGGTTGCAGGAGTTGTGAATGGTGTGAATGGTTTTGTGGGGAGGCATTCAGGGCAGGTGATGGGTGTTCTAGTTCTAGTATTAAATCTAGAGTATGATTTCGACAAGGAGTAGGTCCTGATACGTGTTGTCAAACCCCAACAGAGTTCAGAATGTCTATAAATGCTGATCCCAATGCATCTTTTTCATTGTCAACATGGATATTAAAATCAACAACGATTAAAGCTTTACCTGCAGCCAGAACTAACTCGGATGTAAAATCACCAAACTCTTTAACTTCAATGTGCCAAATAAAGACTTCGTACACAGACAACAATGACACTGTGCTGACTCACTGGGCCCATGCCTTAACAAGTGGTCTATTCTGATAGTTAAGACATGACACCAAACAGCGGATTAATGCTACCAGAAATGGACAAGGGGTTACCTTTGCTTGTTTCATTTGGAAGTTGATTTTTTTTTTAAGGTTTACAATCCATTTTTCCCCCTGATGTCTTCCTTCACCAGAAAGGAATGAGAACTAGCACAGGAGTTGTAGTGTGAAGACACAGAATGAGAATACAGTGCTCCTACGATGTCTTCATTTGCCTTAAAAACGTTGTAAAAGTTTTTTCCATTGTTATGAAGATATAACCTCAACTTCACTGTATAAAACTACAGTGTTTTCTTTTAGTAAGGGGGCGTGTCTCCCACACAACTGATGGTTTCTTAGTTTACTGTACAAGCCAGAAGTGCCCTTGCCAGTATAACAGGAGCAGAAATACACCACCTCTCCTTGCTTAGAGCCCATTACGTTTAGGCAGAATTGGTAACAGCAATGTACCAGAAATGGTCAACTGCTAAAGCGACCCCCCCAAAGAGAAAGAATTGGCATTAAAAGCAGCTCCAACTCTGGAAAGAGACATTGAACAAGACAAACCATTAAACTTTTATTTTGTTAGTCAACTTTTGACAAAGCAGCTAGACAGCACCAAAAAAAAAAAAAAAAAACCTATTCAACAAGGCTTAGGTAGTGTTTGAAGTGGTCTCAGTCTCCTGAGACTGTGTGGTGGCACTAGAAGTGGTCTCCATCTCCTGAGACTGTGTGGTGGCACTAGAAGTGGTCTCCGTCTCATCCTCCTGAGGCCCTGGCGCCGTGGTGTTAGCTGGCGATTCGTCCCACTGATGCTCTGGCGTCGTGGTGTTAGCTGGCGATTCGTCCCACTGACGCTCTGGCGTCGTGGTGTTAGCTGGCGATTCGTCCCACTGACGCTCTGGCGCCGTGGTGTTAGCTGGCGATTCGTCCCACTGACGCTCTGGCGTCGTGGTGTTAGCTGGCGATTCGTCCCCCTGACGCTCTGGCGCCGTGGTGTTAACTGGCAGCTCACCCTGACTCCAGACATTTCCTAGGGAGACAGAAAGAGATGCACAAACCAAGTTACGGTGTTCATTTAACCGATTGACTGTAGAGAGAACCAAGTGATTGATTCAAATTTAATGCAAAGTGTTAAACTAAATTTACTTCACTCCTGGGGTGAAGTGATTTGAGGTTTCTTAGTTTGAGGTCTTGTAGTAACAGCCAAATACAGAGCGGTGATGACAAATGAACAAGAGACTTGGGAGGAGAAGTAAACATTGAGGTTTTCTTTAGCTGTATTAAAAACTTCAAGGTTCAGAATGTGAACAAGACTTCACAGATGGACATGTTTGGATGGCTAAGTAAATAAATCTTGTTACTCAAGTGAAGATAGTTTTGGAAAGAGAAAAATAAATCCATTTAGTTTGATGAATGGGTCGATAAAATGACTGGGTCTTCTGAAAATCACTGGTATTGAGAAAACACACATTGAAACAAACATAATAATAATTATTGAAATGAAACAACGACCAAATTATTAAAACTCACCTTGCCATAGCAACTGGTGATAAAGAAACACCAAAAGAGTAAATTTAATCATATCCATTCTTTACTACAACCTTAACCTCAAAATGACCAAACTATACATATAGTTCCATCCAAACCAGGACTTTTAAAGCCAAACAGAAAACAATTTGTGCCACCTGGACAGCTTGTTAACTCATTATTACATAATCAGTAAGCGCGCACAGCTTGAAAATCATTAAACCTGGGCAGGATTAAAGAGGTTCACTTTCTACCCAGAAGCCTTGTTCAAATACCCACATTTGCAGTCTTTGTATTTGTCTACTTGACTAAAGGTGCATCTCAATAAATTAGAATGTCGTGGAATAGTTCATTTATTTCAGTAATGTAACTCAAATTGTGAAGCTTTTGTATTATGAAAATAAAATGCACATAGACTGAAGTAGTTTAAGTCTTTGGTGTAATAAGTCCAGTTTTATTTAATATAATGATAAATTATATCTTTGATAAAATAGAGAGAGGATTCAGGTTTCTTTTTATTTGCAGATGACAGGGCTATTTGGAAAAGAGGGTGTAGCGTAGGGCTTGTTTTAAAAGCTATACAAAGAGTGTTCATATCTGTAGAGGAATGGGGAAATACATGGGGCTTCAAAATATCTGCTTCTAAAACAAAATATATAATTTTGGGTTTTAAAAGAAAGTTACCTAATCTGGGTTATATATGTATGAGCCTCCATTGGAGAAGGTAAATGTTTTAAACTTTTTTGGGTATTTGGTTTGAAGAGTGTATGACTTGGGCCGTGCACCTGGTAAAACTGTGTTGCAGTGTGAAAAAGTTTTGAATGTGATGAGAAGTCTGGCTGGGTGTGGGGCTAATAGGGAGACAATGTTGCAAATTTTTCAGGACATGATCAGATCTGCTTTTGATTATGGGTGCTTTGTGTAGGGATCTGCTTCCAAAACTGTTCTGGATAGGTTGGTTGTGGTGCAGGCAAGAGCTTTGAGGATTTGTTGTGGGGCATTCAGATCCACTCCAGTACCTGACCTGCTCATTGAAATGGGAGAAATGCCCTTATGGTTAAGACAAATTAAAGTAAGGGTTACAGGATTACTGGGTAAAACTTAGTGGGTGTAATCATATCTTGCCAGCAAGGTGTTTGTTGTTTATTGTCATAATAAATAAGTGGGCAGGGAAGATGAGCATGGATCAGGGAGATATCGTAGAACACAAGTTGGTTACCTATGCCCTATTGGGTGCTGCCTGAAATGTGTGTTGAGCTTGGTTTTCATCAGGAAAAAGAGAAATTGGAGGTGGCACCAAACATAGAGGAATATCTTAATTCAATTAGTGGAAGTACTATGATTGTTTTCACAGACTTTCACAGGTCTAGAGATCCAGTTAGTGGGAAAGCTGGTTTTGGGGTATATGTGGAACAGTTAGGATTGGCAATTGGCCAAGTCAAGTCAAGTCAAGTCACCTTTATTTATATAGCGCTTTAAACAAAATACATTGCGTCAAAGTAACTGAACAACATTCATTAGGAAAACAGTATGTCAATAATGCAAAATGATAGTTAAAGGCAGTTCATCATTGAATTCAGTGATGTCATCTCTGTTCAGTTAAATAGTGTCTGTGCATTTATTTGCAATCAAGTCAACGATATCGCTGTAGATGAAGTGACCCCAACTAAGCAAGCCAGAGGCGACAGCGGCAAGGAACCGAAACTCCATCGGTGACAGAATGGAGAAAAAAACCTTGGGAGAAACCAGGCTCAGTTGGGGGTCAGTTCTCCTCTGACCAGACGAAATCAGTAGTTCAATTCCAGGCTGCAGCAAAGTCAGATTGTGCAGAGGAATCATCTGTTTCCTGTGGTCTTGTCCTGGTGGTCATCGGAGACAAGGTCTTTACAGGGGATCAGAAGAATCAGAATCAGAATGAGCTTTATTGCCAGGTATGTTTACACATACGAGGAATTTGTTTTCGTGACAGAAGCTCCGCAGTACAACAGAATGACAGCGACAGAACATAAAACACATAATAAAAGAATAAAAAATACAAATATGTAGACAGTGAATGACAATATACAAATGACAATTGTAGGCAGGTATATTACAAAGTGAAGTTATGTATGTACATATATATTGTGTGCAAAATTTAAGTGTATACTAAGTATGTGTGTTAGATAAATAAAGTGTGTGTGTATATAAATATAAAGTGTAGTGTGTTCGCCATTATTGTCAGCTGTTCATAAGATGGATTGCCTGAGGGAAGAAACTGGTCCTGTGTCTGGTCGTTCTAGTGCTCAGTGCTCTGTAGCGTCGACCAGATGGCAACAGTTCAAAGAGGGAGTGTGCTGGATGTGAGGGGTCCAGAGTGATTTTGACAGCCCTTTTTCTCACTCTGGATAAGTACAGTTCTTGAATAGATGGGAGAGTTGAACCGATGATTCGCTCAGCAGTCCGGACTACCCTCTGTAGTCTTCTGAGGTCCGATTTAGAAGCTGAGCTGAACCAGACAGTTACTGAAGTGCAGAGGATGGATTCAATGATGGTGGAGTAGAACTGTTTCAGCAGCTCCTGTGGCAGGTTAAACTTCCTCAGCTGGCGAAGGAAGTACAACCTCTGCTGGGCCTTTTTTACGATGGAGTCAATGTGATTGTCCCACTTCAGGTCCTGAGAGATGGTGGTTCCCAGGAACCTGAATGACTCCACTGCAGTCACAGGGCTGTTCATGATGGTGAGTGGGGGGAGTGCAGGGGGGTCTCTCCTGAAGTCCACGATCATCTCCACTGTTTTGAGCGTGTTAAGCTCCAGGTTGTTGAGAGTGCACCAGACAGCCAGCTCTTTTACCTCCTGTCTGTAAGCAGACTCGTCACCGTCCTGAATGAGGCCGATGAGTGTGGTGTCATCTGCAAACTTCAGGAGCTTGACAGAGGGGTCCTTAGACGTGCAATCGTTGGTGTACAGGGAGAAGAGCAGTGGGGAGAGAACGCAGCCCTGGGGAGCTCCGGTGCTGATTGTACGAGTGCTGGATGTGTATTTTCCCAGCATCACTAGCTGCTGCCTGTCTGTCAGGAAGCTGTTGATCCACTGACAGACGGAGGTGGGCACGGAGAGCTGATTTAGTTTGGGCAGGAGGAGGTTTGGGATGATCGTGTTGAAGGCCGAGCTGAAGTCCACAAACAGGATCCTCACATAAGTCCCCGGTCTGTCTAGGTGTTGCAGAACATAATGCAGTCCAATGTTTACTGCATCGTCCACAGACCTGTTTGCTCTGTAGGCAAACTGAAGAGGATCCAGCAAGGGCCCAGTGATGTCCTTCAGGTGGGCCAGCACCAGTTTTTCAAATGACTTCATGACTACAGACGTTAGAGCCACAGGCCTGTAGTCATTTAGTCCTGTAATTTTGGGTTTGTTAGGGATGGGGATGATGGTGGAACGTTTGAGGCATGAAGGGACTTCGCACAGCTCCAGCGATCTGTTGAAGATCTGTGTGAAGATGGGGGCCAGCTGGTCAGCACAGGATTTCAGACAGGCTGGTGTAACACAATCTGGGCCTGGTGCTTTTTTCCTTTTCTGCTTCCGGAAGACCTGGCGCACCGCATCCTCGCTGATCTGAATTGCAGGTGTGGGGGAGAGGGGGGATGCAGGAGGTGAGAATGGTGAGAGTGCTTGATTGGAGAGGTGTTCAGGATGGGTTGCAGGAGCTGTTAATGGTGTGAACGGTAGTTTGGAGAGGCATTCAGGGCTGGTTGCAGGAGTTGTGAAGGGTGTGAATGGTTTTGTGGGGAGGCGTTCAGGGCAGGTGATGGGTGTTCTTTCAAACCTGCAGTAAAACTCGTTCAGATCGTCTGCCAGTCGTTGATTCTCTACGGTGCTGGGGGGTGGTGTCTTGTAATTGGTGATCTTCTTTAGACTTTTCCACACTGATGCGGAGTCGTAGGAAGTGAACTGAGTCCTTATTTTTTCAGAATAATTCCTCTTTGCCACTTTGATCTCCTTTCCCAGTGTGTATTTAGCCTGTTTATACAAGACATTGTCCCCCTTCACGTAAGCATCTTCTTTGGCCTGACGGAGCTGTCTGAGTTTTGCAGTGAACCACGGTTTGTCATTATTGTAAATTAGTTGAGTCTTTGTAGGAATACACATATCCTCACAGAAACTGATATATGATGTTACGGTCTCTGTGAGTTCATCCAGATCAGTGGCAGCAGCTTCAAAAACACTCCAATCAGTGAGGTCAAAACAAGATTGTAAATCCTGCTCTGCTTCATTAGTCCATCTTTTTACAGTCCTTGATACAGGTTTAGCTGATTTTAGTTTCTGCCTGTAGGACGGTATAAGATGAACCAGAAGGTGATCAGAACGTCCCAAAGCTGCTCGTGGAACAGAGTGATATGCATCCTTTATTGTTGTGTAACAGTGATCCAATATATTACTGTCTCTTGTGGGACATGTAACATGCTGTCTGTAATCTGGGGCTCTAGTTGTCCTGGTCTCCGCTGTCTTTCAGGGATGTAGAGGTCCTTTCTAGGTGCTGATCCACCATCTGGTCTGGATACGTACTGGATCCGGGTGACTGCAGTGACCCTCTTATCTGGATACAGACTGGATCTGGTGGCTAAGGAATAAAAGAGAAACAGACTAATATTAGCCTAGATGCCATTCTTCTAAAGATGTAGCAAGTACATCGGGTGTTATAGGAAGTGTTCCCGGTTCTGGTTTACCTAAAATCCTCTTTATGGATTTGGTTATTAAAAGCATATTAGTATGTTATGTGTAAGCCAGGTTAAAGAGATTGGATTTTAATCTAGATTTAAACTGCAAGAGTGTGTCTGCCTCCCGAACAATGTTAGGTAGGTTATTCCAGAGTTTAAGCTCCAAATAGGAAAAGGATCTGCCGCCCGCAGTTGATTTTGATATTCTAGGTATTATCAAATTGCCTGAGTTTTGAGAACGTAGCGGACGTAGAGGATTATGATGTAAAAGGAGCTCATTCAAATACTGAGGTGCTAAATCATTCAGGGCTTTATAAGTAATAAACAATATTCTAAAATCTATACGATGTTTGATAGGGAGCCAGTGCAGTGTTGACAGGACCGGGCTAATATGGTCATACTTCCTGGTTCTAGTAAGAACTCTTGCTGCTGCATTTTGGACTAGCTGTAGTTTGTTTACTAAGCGTGCAGAACAACCACCCAATAAAGCATTAAAATAATCTAACCTTGAGGTCATAAATGCATGGATTAAGTTTTCTGCATTTGAAATTGAGAGCATAGGCTGTGATTTAGATATATTTTTGAGATGGAAAAATTCAGTTTTACAAATGCTAGAAATGTGGCTTTCTAAGGAAAATATTGTGATCAAGTAACACACCTAGGTTCCTAACTGATGACGAAGAATTGACAGAGCAACCATCAAGTCTTAGACAGTGTTCTAGGTTATTACATGCAGAGTTTTTAGGTCCTATAATCAACACCTCTGTTTTTTCAGAATTTAGCAGTAAGAAATTACTCGTCATCCAGTTTTTTATATAGACTATGCATTTCATTAGTTGTTCAAAATGGTGTGTTTCACCGGGCCGCAAAGAAATATAGAGCTGAGTATCATCAGCATAACAGTGAAAGCTAACACCATGTTTCCTGATGACATCTCCCAAGGGTAACATATAAAACATAAAGAGTAGCGGCCCTACTACTGAGCCTTGAGGTACTCCATACTGCACTTGTGATCGATATGATACATCTTCATTCACTGCTACGAACTGATGGCGGTCATATAAGTATGATTTAAACCATGCTAATGCACTTCCACTGATGCCAACAAAGTGTTCAAGTCTATGCAAAAGAATGTTGTGGTCAATTGTGTCAAACGCAGCACTAAGATCCAATAAAACTAATAGAGAGATACAACCACGATCAGATGATAAGAGCAGGTCATTTGTAACTCTAAGGAGAGCAGTCTCAGTACTATGATACGGTCTAAATCCTGACTGGAAATCCTCACATATACCATTTTTCTCTAAGAAGGAATATAATTGTGAGGATACCACCTTTTCTAGTATCTTGGACAGAAAAGGGAGATTCGAGATTGGTCTATAATTAACTAGTTCTTTGGGGTCAAGTTGTGTTTTTTTGATGAGAGGCTTAATAACAGCCAGTTTGAAGGTTTTGGGGACATATCCTAATGACAATGAGGAATTAATAATAGCCAGAAGAGGATCTATGACTTCTGGAAGCACCTCTTTTAGGAGCTTAGATGGTATAGGGTCTAACATACATGTTGTTGGTTTAGATGATTTAACAAGTTTATACAATTATTCCTCTCCTATAGTAGAGAATGAGTGGAACTGTTCCTCATGGGGTCTATAGTGCAATGTCTGATGTGATACTGTAGCTGACGGCTGAATGGTTGCAATTTTATCTCTAATAGTATCGATTTTAGAAGTAAAGTGGTTCAGAAAGTCATTACTGCTGTGATGTTGGGAAATGTCAATACTTGTTGAGGCTTAATTTTTTCGTTAATTAGCCACTGTATTGATAAATACCTGGGGTTATGTTTGTTTTCTTCTAAAAAAGAAGAAAAGTAATCGGATCTAGCGGTTTTTAATGCTTTTCTGTAGGATAGGTTACTTTCCCGCCAAGCAATCCGAAATACCTCTAGTTTTGTTTTCCTCCAGCTGCGCTCCATTTTTCGGGCTGCTCTCTTTAGGGAGCGAGTATGCTCATTATACCATGGTGTCATACTGGTTTTCTTAACCTTCCTTAAGCGTAAAGGAGCAACTGTATTTAAAGTGCTAGAAAAGAGAGAGTGCATAGTTTCTGTTACATCATCAAGTTGTTCTGAGGTTTTGGATATGCTAAGGAATTTGGATACATCAGGAAGATAACTTAAAAAGCAGTCTTTTGTGGTTGAAGTGATGGTTCTTCCATACTTGTAACAAGAAGTAGAACTTACAATTTTGGCTATATGAAGTTTGCACAAAACTAAATAATGATCTGAGATATCACTTGGCTGCATGATCTCAACACCATCAACATCAATTCCATGTGACAGTATCAGAATCAGAATCAGAATCAGAATGAGCTTTATTGCCAGGTATGTTTACACATACGAGGAATTTGTTTTCGTGACAGAAGCTCCGCAGTACAACAGAATGACAGAGACAGAACATAAAACACATAATAAAAGAATAAAAAAATACAAATAAGTAGATAGTGAATGACAATATAAAAATGACAATTGTAGGCAGAAAACAGTTATGTATGTACATGTAAATTATGTGCAAAATTTAAGTGTATACTAAGTATGTGTGTTAGATAAATAAAGTGTATGTGTATATAAATATAAAGTGTAGTGTGTTCGCCGTTATTATCAGCTGTTCATAAGATGGATTGCCTGAGGGAAGAAACTGGTCCTGTGTCTGGTCGTTCTAGTGCTCAGTGCTCTGTAGCGTCGACCAGATGGCAACAGTTCAAAGAGAGAGTGTGCTGGATGTGAGGGGTCCAAAGTGATTTTGACAGCCCTTTTTCTCACTCTGGATAAGTAGAGTTCTTGAATAGAAGGGAGGGTTGTACCAATGATTCTCTCAGCAGTCCGGACTACCCTCTGTAGTCTTCTGAGGTCAGATTTTGAAGCTGAGCTGAACCAGACAGTTACTGAAGTGCAGAGGATGGATTCGATGATGGTGGAGTAGAACTGTTTCAGCAGCTCCTGTGGCAGGTTAAACTTCCTCAGCTGGCGAAGGAAGTACAACCTCTGCTGGGCCTTTTTTACGATGGAGTCAATGTGAATGTCCCACTTCAGGTCCTGAGAGATAGTGGTGCCCAGGAACCTGAATGATTCCACTGCAGTCACAGGGCTGTTCATGATGGTGAGTGGGGGGAGTGCAGGGGGGTCTCTCCTGAAGTCCACGATCATCTCCACTGTTTTGAGCGTGTTAAGCTCCAGGTTGTTGAGAGTGCACCAGACAGCCAGCTCTTTTACCTCCTGTCTGTAAGCAGACTCGTCACCGTCCTGAATGAGGCCGATGAGTGTGGTGTCGTCTGCAAACTTCAGGAGCTTGACAGAGGGGTTCTTAGGTGTGCAATCGTTGGTGTACAGGGAGAAGAGCAGTGGGGAGAGAACACAGCCCTGGGGAGCTCCGGTGCTGATTGTACGGGTGCTGGATGTGTATTTTCCCAGCCTCACTAGCTGCTGCCTGTCTGTCAGGAAGCTGTTGATCCACTGACAGATGGAGGTGGGAACGGAGAGCTGAGTTAGTTTGGGCAGAAGAAGGTTTGGGATGATCATGTTAAAGGCCGAGCTGAAGTCCACAAATAGGATCTTCACATAAGTCCCCGGTCTGTCTAGGTGTTGCAGAACATAATGCAGTCCAATGTTTACTGCATCGTCCACAGACCTGTTTGCTCTGTAGGCAAACTGAAGAGGATCCAGCAAGGGCCCAGTGATGTCCTTCAGGTGGGCCAGCACCAGTTTTTCAAATGACTTCATGACTACAGACGTTAGAGCCACAGGCCTGTAGTCATTTAGTCCTGTAATTTTGGGTTTGTTAGGGATGGGGATGATGGTGGAGCGTTTGAAGCATGAAGGGACTTCGCACAGCTCCAGCGATCTGTTGAAGATCTGTGTGAAGATGGGGGCCAGCTGGTCAGCACAGGATTGGTGTAACACAATCTGGGCCTGGTGCTTTTTTCCTTTTCTGCTTCCAGAAGACCTGGCGCACCGCATCCTCGCTGATCTGTACTTTCTACATCATTAGAAGAATGGCATCTACGCTAATATTTGTCTGTTTCTCTCTTGTTCCGAGGTCACCGTGGCCACCAGATCCAGTCTGTGTCCAGATCAGAGGGTCACTGCAGTCACCCGGATCCAGTACGTATCCAGACCAGATGGTGGATCAGCACCTAGAAAGGACCTCTACTGCCCTGAAAGACAGCGGAGACCAGGACAACTAGAGCCCCAGATACAGATCCCCTGTAAAGACCTTGTCTCAGAGGAGCACCAGGACAAGACCACAGGAAACAGATGATTCTTCTGCACAATCTGACTTTGCTGCAGCCTGGAATTGAACTACTGGTTTCGTCTGGTCAGAGGAGAACTGGCCCCCCAACTGAGCCTGGTTTCTCCCAAGGTTTTTTTCTCCATTCTGTCACCGATGGAGTTTCGGTTCCTTGCCGCTGTCGCCTCTGGCTTGCTTAGTTGGGGTCACTTCATCTACAGCGATATCATTGACTTGATTGCAAATTAAAACAGACACTATTTCAACTGAACAGAGATTACATAACTGAATTCAATGATGAACTGCCTTTAACTATCATTTTGCATTATTGAGACACTGTTTTCCAAATGAATGTTGTTCAGTGCTTTGGCGCAATGTATTTTGTTTAAAGCACTATATAAATAAAGGTGATTGATTGATTGATTGATCTGAATTGCAGGTGTGGGGGAGAGGGGGGATGCAGGAGGTGTGAATGGTGAGAGTGCTTGATTGGAGAGGTGTTCAGGATGGGTTGCAGGAGCTGTTAATGGTGTGAACGGTTGTTTGGAGAGGCATTTGGGGCTGGTTGCAGGAGTTGTGAATGGTGTGAATGGTTTTGTGGGGAGGCATTCAGGGCAGGTGATGGGTGTTCTAGTTCTAGTATTAAATCTAGAGTATGATTTCGACAAGGAGTAGGTCCTGATACGTGTTGTCAAACCCCAACAGAGTTCAGAATGTCTATAAATGCTGATCCCAATGCATCTTTTTCATTGTCAACATGGATATTAAAATCAACAACGATTAAAACTTTACCTGCAGCCAGAACTAACTCGGATGTAAAATCACCAAACTCTTTAACTTCAATGTGCCAAATAAAGACTTTGTACACAGACAACAATGACACTGTGCTGACTCACTGGGCCCATGCCTTAACAAGTGGTCTATTCTGATAGTTAAGACATGACACCAAACAGCGGATTAATGCTACCAGAAATGGACAAGGGGTTACCTTTGCTTGTTTCATTTGGAAGTTGATTTTTTTTTTAAGGTTTACAATCCATTTTTCCCCCTGATGTCTTCCTTCACCAGAAAGGAATGAGAACTAGCACAGGAGTTGTAGTGTGAAGACACAGAATGAGAATACAGTGCTCCTACGATGCCTTCATTTGCCTTAAAAACGTTGTAAAAGTTTTTTCCATTGTTATGAAGATATAACCTCAACTTCACTGTATAAAACTACAGTGTTTTCTTTTAGTAAGGGGGCGTGTCTCCCACACAACTGATGGTTTCTTAGTTTACTGTACAAGCCAGAAGTGCCCTTGCCAGTATAACAGGAGCAGAAATACACCACCTCTCCTTGCTTAGAGCCCATTACGTTTAGGCAGAATTGGTAACAGCAATGTACCAGAAATGGTCAACTGCTAAAGCGACCCCCCCAAAGAGAAAGAATTGGCATTAAAAGCAGCTCCAACTCTGGAAAGAGACATTGAACAAGACAAACCATTAAACTTTTATTTTGTTAGTCAACTTTTGACAAAGCAGCTAGACAGCACCAAAAAAAACAAAAAACCTATTCAACAAGGCTTAGGTAGTGTTTGAAGTGGTCTCAGTCTCCTGAGACTGTGTGGTGGCACTAGAAGTGGTCTCCATCTCCTGAGACTGTGTGGTGGCACTAGAAGTGGTCTCCGTCTCATCCTCCTGAGGCCCTGGCGCCGTGGTGTTAGCTGGCGATTCGTCCCCCTGAAGCTCTGGCGCCGTGGTGTTAACTGGCAGCTCACCCTGACTCCAGACGTTTCCTAGGGAGACAGAAAGAGATGCACAAACCAAGTTACGGTGTTCATTTAACCGATTGACTGTAGAGAGAACCAAGTGATTGATTCAAATTTAATGCAAAGTGTTAAACTAAATTTACTTCACTCCTGGGGTGAAGTGATTTGGGGTTTCTTAGTTTGAGGTCTTGTAGTAACAGCCAAATACAGAGCGGTGATGACAAATGAACAAGAGACTTGGGAGGAGAAGTAAACATTGAGGTTTTCTTTAGCTGTATTAAAAACTTCAAGGTTCAGAATGTGAACAAGACTTCACAGATGGACATGTTTGGATGGCTAAGTAAATAAATCTTGTTACTCAAGTGAAGATAGTTTTGGAAAGAGAAAAATAAATCCGTTTAGTTTGATGAATGGGTCGATAAAATGACTGGCTCTTCTAAAAATCACTGGTATTGAGAAAACACACATTGAAACAAACATAATAATTATTGAAATGAAACAACGACCAAATTATTAAAACTCACCTTGCCATAGCAACTGGTGATAAAGAAACACCAAAAGAGTAAATTTAATCATATCCATTCTTTACTACAACCTTAACCTCAAAATGACCAAACTATACATATAGTTCCATCCAAACCAGGACTTTTAAAGCCAAACAGAAAACAATTTGTGCCACCTGGACAGCTTGTTAACTCATTATTACATAATCAGTAAGCGCGCACAGCTTGAAAATCATTAAACCTGGGCAGGATTAAAGAGGTTCACTTTCTACCCAGAAGCCTTGTTCAAATACCCACATTTGCAGTCTTTGTATTTGTCTACTTGACTAAAGGTGCATCTCAATAAATTAGAATGTCGTGGAATAGTTCATTTATTTCAGTAATGTAAATCAAATTGTGAAGCTTTTGTATTATGAAAATAAAATGCACATAGACTGAAGTAGTTTAAGTCTTTGGTGTAATAAGTCCAGTTTTATTTAATATAATGATAAATTATATCTTTGATAAAATAGAGAGAGGATTCAGGTTTCTTTTTATTTGCAGATGACAGGGCTATTTGGAAAAGAGGGTGTAACGTAGGGCTTGTTTTAAAAGCTATACAAAGAGTGTTCATATCTGTAGAGGAATGGGGAAATACATGGGGCTTCAAAATATCTGCTTCTAAAACAAAATATATAATTTTGGGTTTTAAAAGAAAGTTACCTAATCTGGGTTATATATGTATGAGCCTCCATTGGAGAAGGTAAATGTTTTAAACTTTTTTGGGTATTTGGTTTGAAGAGTGTATGACTTGGGCCGTGCACCTGGTAAAACTGTGTTGCAGTGTGAAAAAGTTTTGAATGTGATGAGAAGTCTGGCTGGGTGTGGGGCTAATAGGGAGACAATGTTGCAAATTTTTCAGGACATGATCAGATCTGCTTTTGATTATGGGTGCTTTGTGTAGGGATCTGCTTCCAAAACTGTTCTGGATAGGTTGGTTGTGGTGCAGGCAAGAGCTTTGAGGATTTGTTGTGGGGCATTCAGATCCACTCCAGTACCTGACCTGCTCATTGAAATGGGAGAAATGCCCTTATGGTTAAGACAAATTAAAGTAAGGGTTACAGGGTTACTGGGTAAAACTTAGTGGGTGTAATCATATCTTGCCAGCAAGGTGTTTGTTGTTTATTGTCATAATAAATAAGTGGGCAGGGAAGATGAGCATGGATCAGGGAGATATCGTAGAACACAAGTTGGTTACCTATGCCCTATTGGGTGCTGCCTGAAATGTGTGTTGAGCTTGGTTTTCATCAGGAAAAAGAGAAATTGGAGGTGGCACCAAACATAGAGGAATATCTTAATTCAATTAGTGGAAGTACTATGATTGTTTTCACAGACTTTCACAGGTCTAGAGATCCAGTTAGTGGGAAAGCTGGTTTTGGGGTATATGTGGAACAGTTAGGATTGGCAATTGGCCAAGTCAAGTCAAGTCAAGTCACCTTTATTTATATAGCGCTTTAAACAAAATACATTGCGTCAAAGTAACTGAACAACAACTTGCAATCAAGTCAACGATATCGCTGTAGATGAAGTGACCACAACTAAGCAAGCCAGAGGCGACAGCGGCAAGGACCCGAAACTCCATCGGTGACAGAATGGAGAAAAAAACCTTGGGAGAAACCAGGCTCAGTTGGGGGTCAGTTCTCCTCTGACCAGACGAAACCAGTAGTTCAATTCCAGGCTGCAGCAAAGTCAGATTGTGCAGAGGAATCATCTGTTTCCTGTGGTCTTGTCCTGGTGGTCATCGGAGACAAGGTCTTTACAGGGGATCTGTATCTGGGGCTCTAGTTGTCCTGGTCTCCGCTGTCTTTCAGGGATGTAGAGGTCCTTTCTAGGTGCTGATCCACCATCTGGTCTGGATACGTACTGGATCCGGGTGACTGCAGTGACCCTCTTATCTGGATACAGACTGGATCTGGTGGCTAAGGAATAAAAGAGAAAACAGACTAATATTAGCCTAGATGCCATTCTTCTAAAGATGTAGCAAGTACATCGGGTGTTATAGGAAGTGTTCCCGGTTCTGGTTTACCTAAAATCCTTTTTATGGATTTGGTTATTAAAAGCATATTAGTATGTTATGTGTAAGCCAGGTTAAAGAGATTGGATTTTAATCTAGATTTAAACTGCAAGAGTGTGTCTGCCTCCCGAACAGTGTTAGGTAGGTTATTCCAGAGTTTAAGCTCCAAATAGGAAAAGGATCTGCCGCCCGCAGTTGATTTTGATATTCTAGGTATTATCAAATTGCCTGAGTTTTGAGAACGTAGCGGACGTAGAGGATTATGATGTAAAAGGAGCTCATTCAAATACTGAGGTGCTAAATCATTCAGGGCTTTATAAGTAATAAACAATATTCTAAAATCTATACGATGTTTGATAGGGAGCCAGTGCAGTGTTGACAGGACCGGGCTAATATGGTCATACTTCCTGGTTCTAGTAAGAACTCTTGCTGCTGCATTTTGGACTAGCTGTAGTTTGTTTACTAAGCGTGCAGAACAACCACCCAATAAAGCATTAAAATAATCTAACCTTGAGGTCATAAATGCATGGATTAAGTTTTCTGCATTTGAAATTGAGAGCATAGGCTGTGATTTAGATATATTTTTGAGATGGAAAAATTCAGTTTTACAAATGCTAGAAATGTGGCTTTCTAAGGAAATATTGCGATCAAGTAGCACACCTAGGTTCCTAACTGATGACGAAGAATTGACAGAGCAACCATCAAGTCTTAGACAGTGTTCTAGGTTATTACATGCAGAGTTTTTAGGTCCTATAATCAACACCTCTGTTTTTTCAGAATTTAGCAGTAAGAAATTGCTCGTCATCCAGTTTTTTATATAGACTATGCATTTCATTAGTTGTTCAAAATGGTGTGTTTCACCGGGCCGCAAAGAAATATAGAGCTGAGTATCATCAGCATAACAGTGAAAGCTAACACCATGTTCCTGATGACATCTCCCAAGGGTAACATATAAAACATAAAGAGTAGCGGCCCTACTACTGAGCCTTGAGGTACTCCATACTGCACTTGTGATCGATATGATACATCTTCATTCACTGCTACGAACTGATGGCGGTCATATAAGTATGATTTAAACCATGCTAATGCACTTCCACTGATGCCAACAAAGTGTTCAAGTCTATGCAAAAGAATGTTGTGGTCAATTGTGTCAAACGCAGCACTAAGATCCAATAAAACTAATAGAGAGATACAACCACGATCAGATGATAAGAGCAGGTCATTTGTAACTCTAAGGAGAGCAGTCTCAGTACTATGATACGGTCTAAATCCTGACTGGAAATCCTCACATATACCATTTTTCTCTAAGAAGGAATATAATTGTGAGGATACCACCTTTTCTAGTATCTTGGACAGAAAAGGGAGATTCGAGATTGGTCTATAATTAACTAGTTCTTTGGGGTCAAGTTGTGTTTTTTTTTGATGAGAGGCTTAATAACAGCCAGTTTGAAGGTTTTGGGGACATATCCTAATGACAATGAGGAATTAATAATAGCCAGAAGAGGATCTATGACTTCTGGAAGCACCTCTTTTAGGAGCTTAGATGGTATAGGGTCTAACATACATGTTGTTGGTTTAGATGATTTAACAAGTTTATACAATTATTCCTCTCCTATAGTAGAGAATGAGTGGAACTGTTCCTCATGGGGTCTATAGTGCAATGTCTGATGTGATACTGTAGCTGACGGCTGAATGGTTGCAATTTTATCTCTAATAGTATCGATTTTAGAAGTAAAGTGGTTCAGAAAGTCATTACTGCTGTGATGTTGGGAAATGTCAATACTTGTTGAGGCTTAATTTTTTCGTTAATTAGCCACTGTATTGATAAATACCTGGGGTTATGTTTGTTTTCTTCTAAAAAAGAAGAAAAGTAATCGGATCTAACGGTTTTTAATGCTTTTCTGTAGGATAGGTTACTTTCCCGCCAAGCAATCCGAAATACCTCTAGTTTTGTTTTCCTCCAGCTGCGCTCCATTTTTCGGGCTGCTCTCTTTAGGGAGCGAGTATGCTCATTATACCATGGTGTCATACTGGTTTTCTTAACCTTCCTTAAGCGTAAAGGAGCAACTGTATTTAAAGTGCTAGAAAAGAGAGAGTGCATAGTTTCTGTTACATCATCAAGTTGTTCTGAGGTTTTGGATATGCTAAGGAATTTGGATACATCAGGAAGATAACTTAAAAAGCAGTCTTTTGTGGTTGAAGTGATGGTTCTTCCATACTTGTAACAAGAAGTAGAATTTACAATTTTGGCTATATGAAGTTTGCACAAAACTAAATAATGATCTGAGATATCACTTGGCTGCATGATTTCAACACCATCAACATCAATTCCATGTGACAGTATCAGAATCAGAATCAGAATCAGAATGAGCTTTATTGCCAGGTATGTTTACACATACGAGGAATTTGTTTTCGTGACAGAAGCTCCGCAGTACAACAGAATGACAGAGACAGAACATAAAACACATAATAAAAGAATAAAAAAATACAAATAAGTAGATAGTGAATGACAATATAAAAATGACAATTGTAGGCAGGTATATTACAAAAAACAGTTATGTATGTACATGTAAATTATGTGCAAAATGTAAGTGTATACTAAGTATGTGTGTTAGATAAATAAAGTGTATGTGTATATAAATATATAGTGTAGTGTGTTCGCCGTTATTATCAGCTGTTCATAAGATGGATTGCCTGAGGGAAGAAACTGGTCCTGTGTCTGGTCGTTGTAGTGCTCAGTGCTCTGTAGCGTCGACCAGATGGCAACAGTTCAAAGAGAGAGTGTGCTGGATGTGAGGGGTCCAAAGTGATTTTGACAGCCCTTTTTCTCACTCTGGATAAGTAGAGTTCTTGAATAGAAGGGAGGGTTGTACCGATGATTCTCTCAGCAGTCCGGACTACCCTCTGTAGTCTTCTGAGGTCAGATTTAGAAGCTGAGCTAAACCAGACAGTTACTGAAGTGCAGAGGATGGATTCGATGATGGTGGAGTAGAACTGTTTCAGCAGCTCCTGTGGCAGGTTAAATTTCCTCAGCTGGCGAAGGAAGTACAACCTCTGCTGGGCCTTTTTTACGATGGAGTCAATGTGAATGTCCCACTTCAGGTCCTGAGAGATAGTGGTGCCCAGGAACCTGAATGATTCCACTGCAGTCACAGGGCTGTTCATGATGGTGAGTGGGGGGAGTGCAGGGGGGTCTCTCCTGAAGTCCACGATCATCTCCACTGTTTTGAGCGTGTTAAGCTCCAGGTTGTTGAGAGTGCACCAGACAGCCAGCTCTTTTACCTCCTGTCTGTAAGCAGACTCGTCACCGTCCTGAATGAGGCCGATGAGTGTGGCGTCGTCTGCAAACTTCAGGAGCTTGACAGAGGGGTTCTTAGATGTGCAATCGTTGGTGTACAGGGAGAAGAGCAGTGGGGAGAGAACACAGCCCTGGGGAGCTCCGGTGCTGATTGTACGGGTGCTGGATGTGTATTTTCCCAGCCTCACTAGCTGCTGCCTGTCTGTCAGGAAGCTGTTGATCCACTGACAGATGGAGGTGGGAACGGAGAGCTGAGTTAGTTTGGGCAGAAGAAGGTTTGGGATGATCATGTTAAAGGCCGAGCTGAAGTCCACAAATAGGATCTTCACATAAGTCCCCGGTCTGTCTAGGTGTTGCAGAACATAATGCAGTCCAATGTTTACTGCATCGTCCACAGACCTGTTTGCTCTGTAGGCAAACTGAAGAGGATCCAGCAAGGGCCCAGTGATGTCCTTCAGGTGGGCCAGCACCAGTTTTTCAAATGACTTCATGACTACAGACGTTAGAGCCACAGGCCTGTAGTCATTTAGTCCTGTAATTTTGGGTTTGTTAGGGATGGGGATGATGGTGGAGCGTTTGAAGCATGAAGGGACTTCGCACAGCTCCAGCGATCTGTTGAAGATCTGTGTGAAGATGGGGGCCAGCTGGTCAGCACAGGATTGGTGTAACACAATCTGGGCCTGGTGCTTTTTTCCTTTTCTGCTTCCAGAAGACCTGGCGCACCGCATCCTCGCTGATCTGTACTTTCTACATCATTAGAAGAATGGCATCTACGCTAATATTTGTCTGTTTCTCTCTTGTTCCGAGGTCACCGTGGCCACCAGATCCAGTCTGTGTCCAGATCAGAGGGTCACTGCAGTCACCCGGATCCAGTACGTATCCAGACCAGATGGTGGATCAGCACCTAGAAAGGACCTCTACTGCCCTGAAAGACAGCGGAGACCAGGACAACTAGAGCCCCAGATACAGATCCCCTGTAAAGACCATGTCTCAGAGGAGCACCAGGACAAGACCACAGGAAACAGATGATTCTTCTGCACAATCTGACTTTGCTGCAGCTTGGAATTGAACTACTGGTTTCGTCTGGTCAGAGGAGAACTGGCCCCCCAACTGAGCCTGGTTTCTCCCAAGGTTTTTTTCTCCATTCTGTCACCGATGGAGTTTCGGTTCCTTGCCGCTGTTGCCTCTGGCTTGCTTAGTTGGGGTCACTTCATCTACAGCGATATCATTGACTTGATTGCAAATTAAAACAGACACTATTTCAACTGAACAGAGATTACATAACTGAATTCAATGATGAACTGCCTTTAACTATCATTTTGCATTATTGAGACACTGTTTTCCAAATGAATGTTGTTCAGTGCTTTGGCGCAATGTATTTTGTTTAAAGCACTATATAAATAAAGGTGATTGATTGATTGATTGATCTGAATTGCAGGTGTGGGGGAGAGGGGGGATGCAGGAGGTGTGAATGGTGAGAGTGCTTGATTGGAGAGGTGTTCAGGATGGGTTGCAGGAGCTGTTAATGGTGTGAACGGTTGTTTGGAGAGGCATTTGGGGCTGGTTGCAGGAGTTGTGAATGGTGTGAATGGTTTTGTGGGGAGGCATTCAGGGCAGGTGATGGGTGTTCTAGTTCTAGTATTAAATCTAGAGTATGATTTCGACAAGGAGTAGGTCCTGATACGTGTTGTCAAACCCCAACAGAGTTCAGAATGTCTATAAATGCTGATCCCAATGCATCTTTTTCATTGTCAAAATGGATATTAAAATCAACAACGATTAAAACTTTACCTGCAGCCAGAACTAACTCGGATGTAAAATCACCAAACTCTTTAACTTCAATGTGCCAAATAAAGACTTCGTACACAGACAACAATGACACTGTGCGGACTCACTGGGCCCATGCCTTAACAAGTGGTCTATTCTGATAGTTAAGACATGACACCAAACAGCGGATTAATGCTACCAGAAATGGACAAGGGGTTACCTTTGCTTGTTTCATTTGGAAGTTGATTTTTTTTTTAAGGTTTACAATCCATTTTTCCCCCTGATGTCTTCCTTCACCAGAAAGGAATGAGAACTAGCACAGGAGTTGTAGTGTGAAGACACAGAATGAGAATACAGTGCTCCTACGATGCCTTCATTTGCCTTAAAAACGTTGTAAAAGTTTTTTCCATTGTTATGAAGATATAACCTCAACTTCACTGTATAAAACTACAGTGTTTTCTTTTAGTAAGGGGGCGTGTCTCCCACACAACTGATGGTTTCTTAGTTTACTGTACAAGCCAGAAGTGCCCTTGCCAGTATAACAGGAGCAGAAATACACCACCTCTCCTTGCTTAGAGCCCATTACGTTTAGGCAGAATTGGTAACAGCAATGTACCAGAAATGGTCAACTGCTAAAGCGACCCCCCCAAAGAGAAAGAATTGGCATTAAAAGCAGCTCCAACTCTGGAAAGAGACATTGAACAAGACAAACCATTAAACTTTTATTTTGTTAGTCAACTTTTGACAAAGCAGCTAGACAGCACCAAAAAAAACAAAAAACCTATTCAACAAGGCTTAGGTAGTGTTTGAAGTGGTCTCAGTCTCCTGAGACTGTGTGGTGGCACTAGAAGTGGTCTCCGTCTCATCCTCCTGAGGCCCTGGCGCCGTGGTGTTAGCTGGCGATTCGTCCCCCTGACGCTCTGGCGCCGTGGTGTTAGCTGGCGATTCGTCCCACTGACGCTCTGGCGCCGTGGTGTTAGCTGGCGATTCGTCCCACTGACGCTCTGGCGCCGTGGTGTTAGCTGCCGATTCGTCCCCCTGACGCTCTGGCGCCGTGGTGTTAGCTGGCGATTCGTCCCCCTGACGCTCTGGCGCCGTGGTGTTAGCTGGCGATTCGTCCCCCTGACGCTCTGGCGCCGTGGTGTTAACTGGCGATTCGTCCCCCTGACGCTCTGGCGCCGTGGTGTTAGCTGGCGATTCGTCCCCCTGAAGCTCTGGCGCCGTGGTGTTAACTGGCAGCTCACCCTGACTCCAGACGTTTCCTAGGGAGACAGAAAGAGATGCACAAACCAAGTTACGGTGTTCATTTAACCGATTGACTGTAGAGAGAACCAAGTGATTGGTTCAAATTTAATGCAAAGTGTTAAACTAAATTTACTTCACTCCTGGGGTGAAGTGATTTGAGGTTTCTTAGTTTGAGGTCTTGTAGTAACAGCCAAATACAGAGCGGTGATGACAAATGAACAAGAGACTTGGGAGGAGAAGTAAACATTGAGGTTTTCTTTAGCTGTATTAAAAACTTCAAGGTTCAGAATGTGAACAAGACTTCATAGATGGACATGTTTGGATGGCTAAGTAAATAAATCTTGTTACTCAAGTGAAGATAGTTTTGGAAAGAGAAAAATAAATCCGTTTAGTTTGATGAATGGGTCAATAAAATGACTGGCTCTTCTAAAAATCACTGGTATTGAGAAAACACACATTGAAACAAACATAATAATTATTGAAATGAAACAACGACCAAATTATTAAAACTCACCTTGCCATAGCAACTGGTGATAAAGAAACACCAAAAGAGTAAATTTAATCATATCCATTCTTTACTACAACCTTAACCTCAAAATGACCAAACTATACATATAGTTCCATCCAAACCAGGACTTTTAAAGCCAAACAGAAAACAATTTGTGCCACCTGGACAGCTTGTTAACTCATTATTACATAATCAGTAAGCGCGCACAGCTTGAAAATCATTAAACCTGGGCAGGATTAAAGAGGTTCACTTTCTACCCAGAAGCCTTGTTCAAATACCCACATTTGCAGTCTTTGTATTTGTCTACTTGACTAAAGGTGCATCTCAATAAATTAGAATGTCGTGGAATAGTTCATTTATTTCAGTAATGTAACTCAAATTGTGAAGCTTTTGTATTATGAAAATAAAATGCACATAGACTGAAGTAGTTTAAGTCTTTGGTGTAATAAGTCCAGTTTTATTTAATATAATGATAAATTATATCTTTGATAAAATAGAGAGAGGATTCAGGTTTATTTTTATTTGCAGATGACAGGGCTATTTGGAAAAGAGGGTGTAACGTAGGGCTTGTTTTAAAAGCTATACAAAGAGTGTTCATATCTGTAGAGGAATGGGGAAATACATGGGGCTTCAAAATATCTGCTTCTAAAACAAAATATATAATTTTGGGTTTTAAAAGAAAGTTACCTAATCTGGGTTATATATGTATAAGTCTCCATTGGAGAAGGTAAATGTTTTAAACTTTTTTGGGTATTTGGTTTGAAGAGTGTATGACTTGGGCCGTGCACCTGGTAAAACTGTGTTGCAGTGTGAAAAAGTTTTGAATGTGATGAGAAGTCTGGCTGGGTGTGGGGCTAATAGGGAGACAATGTTGCAAATTTTTCAGGACATGATCAGATCTGCTTTTGATTATGGGTGCTTTGTGTAGGGATCTGCTTCCAAAACTGTTCTGGATAGGTTGGTTGTGGTGCAGGCAAGAGCTTTGAGGATTTGTTGTGGGGCATTCAGATCCACTCCAGTACCTGACCTGCTCATTGAAATGGGAGAAATGCCCTCATGGTTGAATAAACAAGTTACACAATTTGAGTTGTGTAACTTGACCATGCATACCAATGTTCATACTAGTCATCCTAAGTAGTATGTGAGATGAGAATAAGTGTTTCCCAAAGCACAGTATGTTGAACAGAGTGTGCCAAAAGTCCCCTGATGGTCTACCATTTCAGGATGATTTTTGAAGTGAGGATCTGTGCACACTCCTATGGCTAATATTGTACACAATCCATTGCTTTTTTTAGTGAATGATTCAGTTCAGAGCTTCATGCATGGAAAAAAATCCCGCATGGCAGATGTGTACGAGCTAAAGTAGAGGGGTTTAGACAAAATTGATGCAAATTATGAACTGAATTATGAACTTTGCTATTGTCATTTTGCACTTATTGACACTATTTTCCTAATTAGTTTTGGAAAGTGTAAAGTGCTTTTTTAAAGAAATTCAAATAATAAATCACTGTATTGTTCAAGCGGCTCATGATCTGGGGTTTCACCGTGGCCACCAGATCCAGTCTGTGTCCAGATCAGAGGGTCACTGCAGTCACCCGGATCCAGTACGTATCCAGACCAGATGGTGGATCAGCACCTAGAAAGGACCTCTACTGCCCTGAAAGACAGCGGAGACCAGGACAACTAGAGCCCCAGATACAGATCCCCTGTAAAGACCTTGTCTCAGAGGAGCACCAGGACAAGACCACAGGAAACAGATGATTCTTCTGCACAATCTGACTTTGCTGCAGCCTGGAATTGAACTACTGGTTTCGTCTGGTCAGAGGAGAACTGGCCCCCCAACTGAGCCTGGTTTCTCCCAAGGTTTTTTTCTCCATTCTGTCACCGATGGAGTTTCGGTTCCTTGCCGCTGTCGCCTCTGGCTTGCTTAGTTGGGGTCACTTCATCTACAGCGATATCATTGACTTGATTGCAAATTAAAACAGACACTATTTAACTGAACAGAGATGACATCACTGAATTCAATGATGAACTGCCTTTAACTATCATTTTGCATTATTGAGACACTGTTTTCCAAATGAATGTTGTTCAGTGCTTTGGCGCAATGTATTTTGTTTAAAGCACTATATAAAATAAAGGTTTCAGAAGGGAGGTTAAGTGAAAACTCTGCTAACCCTGAAATGAGGGTAACTTGGGAGGTTTGCAAAAGCAAGTTAAGTCAAGCCTGTTTCTGAAAGATTCTGAAAGAGAGGTACCTTCAGAGTCCGTTACCATGGTAACTTACTCTGTGAACCTAACCTGGGGTGCGTTTCCCAAAAGTCATACTTCCCTGGTTTACAGTCCTCTCAAGACAATTCTTATTTTTCACATTTAGAGAATTAAACCAGCACAACAGTGAAAAAGATTACAGTGACTCAATATAGGATCTGTAGTACATGAACCTCAATGTTTAATCCACATGAAATGACCCTAGTTTCCATGAGGAATACAATCTTTGCAGTCCCGTCTTACACAAAACATCAGTATTTGGAGAAAAGGACAATTTGATATCCAAAACCATACCCAAATACTTGTACTGTTCAACACTCTCTATACCCACTCCATAAATGCTTGTTTGCTTATACTAAATAGATTTCCTCCTTGGGTTAAAATCAATAGTCATCTCCTTAGTTTTAAAAACATTAAGATTTAAGAAAGTATTCTGACACCACATGATAAAACCATCAACCACAGGACCATTCATTTACTCAGTTCACCTCTCTCTCTGAGAAACCCAGTTCTAAACCTGAACATTCCAGTGCTCCCACAGAACACACTTCTAAACCTGAGAAATCTAGCGCTCACCATAGAACCAAGTTCCTCCCCAACTGAGAAGTCAAGTGCTCTTCCCTCTGGGAAAACCAACTCTAAAGCTGAACAACCTAGTGCTCCTGTTGAACACAGTTCCTCCCACCCATCTGAGAAATCAAGTATACCGCTACAACCCAGTTCCTCTGTCACCACTAAGAAACCATGTTCCAAACCTGAGAAACTTAGTGATCCCTTGGAACATAGTTCATCCCTCTCTGATTACCTTCGCATTCTTCCTTCTGAGAAACCAAGGTCTAGACCTGGTACAGCTAGTGCAGCTGTTACATTTGAAATCCAATTCTCTCTTCTCATACCTCAGGTTCTTTCTTCTATCCGAATGCCAATTTTAGATTCTTTAAGTTATACAGTTTTCTTGTAAGGTGCTCGACTGCAGTTTGAGACTACCAGCAGAATCCAGTTCTAATACAGAAAAACAAGCTGTTCATGTGCTAGTTATAGTTTTTTTTTTCAACTGCTTACATTTTCCAAAGTTTTCCTCTTTTTTTCCAAACTTAACACACTAATTCAAGAATTGCACACACAAGATGCAAAATGCCTCACATCTCTTTCAAAATGAAACACCACAGTCAAAATATCACAAACATATTTCAAAAGCAAACTTTTGTCTTCCATTGTAAACACCTTTACCATAAGGTTATATTTTTTATTAGGTCATATACACGGTTATTCAAAACCTAAAGCTTTTCTTTTAAAAGCTCACATGTACATGATTGAATGTTATTGGGAGAGAGATGTTGAATATATAAAGTAAAAACAAAAGCTAAATTGAAACCAAGCTTTATTTTTTTGCTCTTTGTGGTTGTAAATGTAGTATTAGTGTACACAGTTTGAAAAGAAAAAAAACATCAAAAATATCTAGTGTTGTAGCATGTAGTGTAAAACCAAAGATAATGTTTGTGCTTGCGTGTGGAGATTGTTGGGTGTATCTAGGCTCCATCTCTCCTCCTGGCTGGGTCCGGCCAACATACATCATCCACGTCACATGCTAGATTCTCTCTTGATACCTTACCAAACTCTGACCAATGCAATGCACTGTGGTAAATGAATGCAAGGGTACTACAGTAAAATATATGTATTATAGTATAGGCCTATTGTTTGTTATGGTAAAAAAGCCATTATGTGTACATTAGAACATGTGTTACAATACATTAGATTGTTACATACCGGTTCTCATTTCTAAAGGTTCGAATTATACCGGCCACAGTAAGTCTACTCAAATTAGGCTTGACTCTCAGTCCAGCCTCTCTCATCGTTAAACCATGGTTTATCACATGATCGACTACTGTAGCCCTAATCTCGATCGAGACCACTCTTCTTGTTCCTTGTCCTCCACAATTTCTGACTTGTCCTCTTCCTCCCCTTGCTCCCCTTCCAACTCCTCTTAGTCGAACTCGTCCTCTGGCTTTCCCTCCAACTCCTCTTACTCTGTCTGCATTGTTTGCATCCATTGTCCAAAAGCTATTACTTGACCTTTGGCTTATTTATAGGCCACTAGTAAAGTTATGATTGGTTGTTGTTAAGTAAAGCAACAAGTGTTTGCACATGTGAGGAGTTAGTGTGAGGCGCTGATGAATTATTGTGGCATTTTGATTGGTTGTGTTTATAAAAGGAAATCAAGAAACTTCCTGTCAGATTTTTGTGTGTTGCATAGAAAATTGTGTGTTGTGTTTTTCAAAAAGTGTTTAACGAAATTGAAAACTGAGTAAAAGGCCAAAAATTTGGGTATGGTTTTGCAGATTTAGTGTATGGTTCTGGTGTTTGAGTGTCAGGTTTTAGAAATTGTGTGACAAGTAATAATTTTGTGTGTAAACAGTTGAAAAAAACTGTAAATCCGACTAGGCCAATGTTTTGGTGTGCCACCATTCCAAATTAAATATGGGTTTGTTTTTGGAATGCTTTCCACTGATTCTATGAGTTAAAGCTAGTCATCGACTGGTTGTTTGTGTGAGGCATCTCATGTCTTCAAGTGTGTTGAACAAATGCCTCTATAAATTAGTTTTTCAGAGTTTGCAAAACCAAACAAATCCAACCCAGTTTAGATTGGGTTCAGTAGACTTTTAAACCTTCTATCAGTTTTGGACTTGACTGCACAATTGAGTACACTTGTCTAAATGATCACAGGAAACAATAAGAACTTTCATACTGTGCAGTGTTAATTTTGACAGGGATTTTTGATTTAGTCTTAATCTTGAAATGAAAATGCTTAATAGTATTGGTCACATTTTAGTCTTATATGGTTTTAGTTTCACTAACTTGAATTAATTGACCAATTGTGACTCTGTGATGTCTGGTCACCTCATCCCTAGATTGCTAATTCGCATTTTGGTGGTCTATCCATCCACTGCAGCTGCCATACTGAGACTAGATACGCAAATGCTCTTCATCCAATTGCAATCCAATCACAGGGATGCACATTAAGGGCAAGACAGTAGCCTATAGCATGTATTTTTAATGTCCGGTAGAAATCAAATAACATGATAGTCCCCTCTCAAGCTTGTTAACGACAACACTGCATACATTTGTCAGTTTTTAAATCAGCAGATATTAGTTTTAGCTAGTCACCATATTCTCTTTGATCAGTTCTTTTTTTTAATCTCTTCATCATAGGTTTAACGAAATTAACATTGATCTCCCAAAATCATCACGGTGAAGACACTCACCTCATTTGATGATAGGAATTAAAATGAAAATTTATGCATTTAGCAGACGCTTTTTTTTTTTTATCCTCTGTGTTCCCGGGGAAATCAAATCCCCAACCTTGCGCTAGCTTGCTAACACAACGCTCTACCAGTTGAGCTACAGGAACGCTATGATAGGACCAAAGCCTTTTGAAAATGTCAGATTACCATATTTGGAGAACGCAAAGTTGGTCAACCTCAAGGTTCTGATTAAAACTAACCTAATAGTGGAACCCTAGAATTACTTAATCCCAATTATTTAAATGTACTATGCCCATCCTTACAAAGGAAAAAATAAAAGAACCATTTTACCAGAAAGATGACTGGTTTTATTGCCTTAAAAATGCCACATTTACAGAGGATCAATGCCAATAAAAGACTTCAGTGCATTAATACACTTTGGTTCAAGCAGACAGGAAATGACACATGGAGGGAGGGACCCCTTTGAAGGGTAAGGACTACACTCTGGGGTGTGTAGAGCACTGGACTCCACAACTGGATGGGGGCTGGATCCAGGTCCCCCAGCTGGGACAGTGCTTGGTCCTTTGGAAGGCTGGGGGCTGGCTGGGATAGTGCTGGGTTCCTTGGAAGGCTGGGGGCTGGATTTCTCAGCAGGCTGAGCGTTAGGTCCCCCAGCTGGGATAGTGCTGGGTTCCTTGGAAGGCTGAAGGCTGGCTGGGATAGTGCTGGGTTCCTTGGAAGGCTGGGGGCTGGATTTCTCAGCAGGCAGAGCATTAGATCCCCCAGCTGGGATAGTGCTGGGTTCCTTGGAAGGCTGAGGGCTGGCTGGGATAGTGCTGGGTTCCTTGGAAGGCTGGGGGCTGGATTTCTCAGAAGGCAGAGCGTTAGGTCCCCCAGCTGGGAGTGTGGTGGGTTCTT
This sequence comes from Carassius gibelio, assembly GCF_023724105.1. Taxonomy (NCBI): domain Eukaryota; kingdom Metazoa; phylum Chordata; class Actinopteri; order Cypriniformes; family Cyprinidae; genus Carassius; species Carassius gibelio. Next base: position 27,908,272 of record NC_068418.1, read on the forward strand.
TGGAAGGCTGGGGGCTGGCTGGGATAGTGCTGGGTTCCTTGGCAAACAGGGGGCTAGTCTCAACAGGCAGATGATTAAACCCAACATCTGGGACTACAGTGGATTCTGCAGGCTTGGGGCTGGATTTCTCAGCAGGCAGAGCATTAGGTCCCCCAGCTGGGATAGTGCTGGGTTCTTTGGAAGGCTGGGGGCTGGCTGGGATAGTGTTTGGTTCCTTGGAAGGCTGAAGGCTGGCTGGGATAGTGCTGGGTTCCTTGGAAGGCTGAGGGCTGGTTTTCCCAGCAGGCAGTGTGTAAGGTCCCCCAGCTGGGACAGTGCGGTGTCCCTTGGTAAACAGGGGGCTAGTCTCAACAGGCAGATGATTAAACCCAACATCTGGGACTACAGTGGATTCTGCAGGCTTGGGGCTGGATTTCTCAGCAGGCAGAGCATTAGGTCCCCCAGCTGGGATAGTGCTGGGTTCCTTGGAAGGCTGAGGGCTGGATTTCTCAGCAGGCAGAGCATTAGATCCCCCAGCTGGGATAGTGCTGGGTTCCTTGAAAGGCTGGGGGCTGGCTGGGATAGTGCTGGGTTCCTTGGAAGGCTGGGGGCTGGATTTCTCAGCAGGCAGAGCATTAGATCCCCCAGCTGGGATAGTGCTGGGTTCCTTGGAAGGCTGAGGGCTGGCTGGGATAGTGCTGGGTTCCTTGGAAGGCTGAGGGCTGGCTGGGATAGTGCTGGGTTCCTTGGAAGGCTGGGGGCTGGATTTCTCAGCAGGCAGAGCATTAGATCCCCCAGCTGGGATAGTGCTGGGTTCCTTGGAAGGCTGAGGGCTGGATTTCTCAGCAGGCAGAGCATTAGATCCCCCAGCTGGGATAGTGCTGGGTTCCTTGGAAGGTTGAGGGCTGGATTTCTCAGCAGGCAGAGCATTAGATCCCCCAGCTGGGATAGTGCTGGGTTCCTTGGAAGGCTGGGGGCTGGATTTCTCAGCAGGCAGAGCATTAGATCCCCCAGCTGGGATAGTGCTGGGTTCCTTGAAAGGCTGGGGGCTGGCTGGGATAGTGCTGGGTTCCTTGGAAGGCTGGGGGCTGGATTTCTCAGCAGGCAGAGCGTTAGGTCCCCCAGCTGGGAGTGTTCTGGGTTCTTTGGAAGGCTGGGGGCTGGCTGGGATAGTGCTAGGTTCCTTGGCAAACAGGGGGCTAGTCTCAACAGGCAGATGATTAAACCCAACATCTGGGACTACAGTGGATTCTGCAGGCTTGGGGCTGGATTTCTCAGCAGGCAGAGCATTAGGTCCCCCAGCTGGGATAGTGCTGGGTTCCTTGGAAGGCTGAGGGCTGGATTTCTCAGCAGGCAGAGCATTAGATCCCCCAGCTGGGATAGTGCTGGGTTCCTTGAAAGGCTGGGGGCTGGCTGGGATAGTGCTGGGTTCCTTGGAAGGCTGGGGGCTGGATTTCTCAGCAGGCAGAGCATTAGATCCCCCAGCTGGGATAGTGCTGGGTTCCTTGGAAGGCTGAGGGCTGGCTGGGATAGTGCTGGGTTCCTTGGAAGGTTGAGGGCTGGATTTCTCAGCAGGCAGAGCATTAGATCCCCCAGCTGGGATAGTGCTGGGTTCCTTGGAAGGCTGGGGGCTGGATTTCTCAGCAGGCAGAGCATTAGATCCCCCAGCTGCGATAGTGCTGGGTTCCTTGGAAGGCTGAGGGCTGGATTTCTCAGCAGGCAGAGCATTAGATCCCCCAGCTGGGATAGTGCTGGGTTCCTTGGAAGGCTGAGTGCTGGCTGGGATAGTGCTGGGTTCCTCGGAAGGCTGAGGGCTGGCTGGGATAGTGCTGGGTTCCTTGGAAGGCTGGGGGCTGGATTTCTCAGCAGGCAGAGCATTAGATCCCCCAGCTGGGATAGTGCTGGGTTCCTTGGAAGGCTGGGGGCTGGATTTCTCAGCAGGCAGAGTGTAAGGTCCCCCAGTTGGGATAGTGCTGGGTTCCTTAGCAAACAGGGGTCTTGTCTCAACAGGCAGATGATTAAACCCAGCATCTGGGACTACAGTGGATTCCGCAGGCTTGAGGCTGGATTTTTCAGCATGCCGAAAGCAAGGTCCCCGAGCTGGGATAGTGCTGGGTTCCTTGGAAGGCTGGGGGCTGGATTCCACAACTGGGAGAGTGTTGGAGTCCTCACCATCAATCTTAGTGGGTTGAGTGCCAGACCCCTTGACAGGGAGAGGGCTGGACTCAGACAAATTCTTCACATCAATACCTACAGAAAATTTAGTGCAACACATGTCAGGCAATATGAAACCGTTTTTCCCTCATGGTAAAGCATCATCCCAAAAAATAAAATTACCCTTTTGGATAACTAGCCCAGATGCATTTTTCAGAGACAACAGAACAGCAAAGTTGCATTGTGCTACCACTGGTGGGTTTGGATTTTGGCTTGCAGAAGGACAGGACAAGGGAACTTCTGGAAGATAAGAGGCAAGAACTGGAGTACGACGATTACAATACTCAAGTCACATTCAAAATATTAAGAGATAGTTTGAATTTAAACACCCCAAGACACATGGTCACTTCACTTACAGGGATATCATTGACTTGATTACATAGGACTGCACAGACACCATTTAAACAGGATGTCAATGAACTGCCTTTAAAAAGGTAATTTTGCACTGACACACGGTTTTACTAATGAATGTTCAGTTGCTTTGACGCAATACATTGTTTAAAGCACTATACAAATAAAGGGGATTTGACAAACACACTGTATTGTGACAAAGTTGTTTCACTAATATTACAGGAATGCAGTATGCCCCATTAAAGTCAACTACTTATTTAAAAGACTGCCAAGATTACACAAATCTACAAACCTTTCTTTTCCACAAGCATTTGATCACTACCAGTCTGGTGTAAAGGAAGCCCAATCGGAGAAGAAAATCCTTAAGACAATATAAGGTTACATTAAAAAAAAAAATATATATATATATATATATATGAACAAGTTTAAAATACTATATCAAGGTGGGAACAACCTTACCATTGAGCACCAGTTGAGAACACAAAAACACCAACACCATCAGATTTGATACTGCCATTGTCAGAAAAGTCTAAACATTCAACAATCTAACACTGCTCTCTAAAACAAGTGTTGATTTAGGGGTTTTTAAAGTAACACAAATTTTCATCACCTGGGTCCCTCATTAAAGTGAAATTAGTAGAGGATCACCCGTTAACATTCTCCTGCAGACATTGGTTGGTTGAGAATTTACTATTGTGATTTTCAAAATGTTCACAGATGTCAATATTATTTGATTTTTAGAAGTTAATATTACTTGAATATACTTAATTAATCAACATGGTCAATACTGTTTCTCCTACAATATGAAGGGTGGTGGAAATGTAGGAGCATTTATCTGCCACAATAGCAATGAAGATGAATTAAAGTGACAACATTTGAATAGATAAATACAAAAAGGGCCAACTACCAAAGTGTTAAGAAATAATCAAGTTAGTAATGTCACAACTTAGTTAATCCAGAGCACTGTTTTGGAAACTATCGGGGGGGGGGGGGTATTCTAGAAAGCGGGGGGCTGCTACATTGAAGATGCTAAGAAAAGCAAGGATTAAAGTCCAAATCTTATAATAACCTCAGAAATCAATTGTGACTAAAGCAGTTTCGTAAACGCCAATTTAAGTTCAGTGAATCAAGATCATTTGATGTGCACGTTTATTCTTAAGCAGCCCTTAAGGTCGATCATGGAACAAATCAATTCACTATGGCAAACAGTCAAGAACCGGTTGTAGAGGTATTCGGATCACCAGTACTTCTTTTGGACAGTTCGATTCAATAAACCCGTTGAAGAAAATGGTTCACCGGTTCTTTTGCGCTCGATGTAATGACGTCATTGGCGATGATTGCCCTCGATTCAAGCCTTCGGTTTACCCACGCTCATAACATTAGCACAGAATCAGTTCAGTATCAAACAAATGTATTGCTTATTGATATTTAATGTTAATTTCAACATTTACTAATGTTAACTAATGATACCTTATTGTAAAGGTAGTCCAAAACTTAGTGTTTTGAACAACACATTAGTAAATGGCAGAGTTTTAAAATTAAAACCATTTTGTACTTTTATTTATTTATTATCATTTTTAAGTGAAACAATGGGTTCTTTTCCTTGGTTGTTGCCCATTTTCAAATTGCTCAGGATTTATGGTTACAGGGATGTAACATGTCTTTCCACATCTAATCCGGTGACATCTTTTTTGGGGGAGCTTTTATTTCTGCACCTGTAAAGAGCAAATAATATACAAGTATCTATTAGTATAGGTCTAACATTTTACTTGAACTTACTTTCTCATAGTCTCTAATCCTCCCTAGTCCAGTCTAAGGTATAATAAAGATGATTTACTGCTCAGTGTTCACAGGTGTCTGAGTAATGTCTTTGCCATTCCTTCAGCTTCTATTGGTTACTACAAAGCATAGAAATATTAAAAGAAATGTGTAGTACGTTAAAAGAAATAATCAGTTACTCCTGTGTGTCTTTACATCCTGAGTGAAGTACAAAGTAAAGTGATGAACTGTGATGCTGTGTTTATACTGTGATGAGCATCTGTACATCTATAGTCTGCTTATATTTAGCATCTGTAAAAGCAGGTCAGAAATATGATCTCAGACAAACTGATGCATATATGACTACAGTACATTCTCATCATAGAAATAGCTGAAACTAGCTAATGCATTTTGTCAAGTCAAGTCACCTTTATTTATATAGCGCTTTAAACAAAAAGGATTGCATTAAAGCAACTGAACAACATTAAATAGGAAAACAGAGTGTCAATAATGCAAAATGACAGTTAAAGGCAGTTCATCATTGAATTCAGTGATGTCATCTCTGTTCAGTCTAAATTTTGGCAGTTGTCCAGAAGCCGATCATGAAATTGAAAGTCGTGACATTTGCCAAGTATGGTAACCCATACTTGGACCCATACCCATGCTCTGCATTTAACCCATCCAAGTGCAGGCACACAAACAGCAGTGAGAAGTGAACACACAGTGAACATACACACAGCAGTGAGAAGTGAACACACCATGAACACACACCTGGAGCAGTGGGCAGCTATAGATCCAGTCCCCAGGGAGCAACTGGGGGTTCAGTGCCTTGCTCAAGGGGACTTCAGCCATTGGTTGGTATTGAGGGAGGAAGAGAGCACTGTTCATTAACTCCCTCCCACCTACAACTTCTGCCAGCACCGAGACTCGAACCTGCAACCTTTGGGTTACAAGGTAAACTCTCTAACCATTAGGCCACAGCTGCCCCAATTCGACACCCTCCACAAGGAAGGTAAGTCACAGTAGGTCATTGCTGAAAGGGCTGGCTGTTCACAGAGTGCTGTATCAAAATATATTCATAGAAAGTTGTCTGGAAGGAAAAGTGTGGTAGTAAAGGTGCACAAACAACAGGGATGACCACATCCTTGGGAAGATTGTCAGGAAAAGCCAATTCAAGAACTTGGGAAAGCTTCACAAGGAGTGGACTGAAGACGGAGTCAGCACATCAAGAGTCACCACACTTAGATGTCTTCAGGAAAAGAGCTACAACTGTCACATTCATAGAACCAAGCCACTCCTGAACCAGAAAAAAACCTCAGAAGCATCTCACCTGGGGTAAGGAGAAAAATAACTGGACTGTTACTCAGTGGTCCACATTCCTCTTCAGATAAAAGTTAATTTAGCATTTTATTTGGAAATCAAGGTATGGTGTCTGGATGAATACTGGAGAGGCAAAGAATCCAAAAGTCCAGTGTGAAGTTTCTGACTTAAGTGATGATTTGGGGTGCCGTGATGTCTGCTGGTGTTGCTCCATTGTGCTTTATCAAGTCCAAAGTCAATGCAGCCGTCTACCAGAGTGTCATGGTCCTGCCATCATGTCCTGACTTTTCTCTAGCCTAGAGGCAGGATCATGACAGACCCGTGTTTTGTGTACAAGAACATGGCCTTGTCTTTGGGCCATGTGCTTGTGTTGTCTCGTTCCCTTGCCCCGCCCCCCTTGTTATCCTAGTCTTGTCGTGATTGTCCTATCTGTGCCACCTGTCGTGTCTTAATTGTTCCCCTATTTAGATCTCCTAGTGTGCTCTGTCTTTCGTCGGTTCATTGTTTCCTCAAACTGTTCCACTGAGATTGTTCCACATTTGTGATTGTTCCTACATGTGATTGTTTACCATATCGTGAGTGTCTCTATTTGTTCCTGAAAAAGTATTTGTATTACCGTGAGTGTTTGTTTATAGTAAGTGTTTAGAGTCCTTGTTATCTGGTCAGCCCAGTCCTGTTTAGTTATTTAGTCTTTACCCTATTCAGTGTTTTTCCCCCTCGTGGGTTTTGTTTTTTCCCCTTTTTGTAAATAAACCCTTCGTGTTGAGAATCCTGTCTGCACTTGAGTTCCTCCCTTACCAAACCCTGACACCAGAGGATTTTGGAGCACTTTATGCTTTCGTCAACTGACAAGCTCTATGGAGATGCTGATTTCCTCTTCCAGTAGGACTTTAGCACCTGTCCACGGTGCCAAAACAACTTCCAAGTGGTTTGATGATCATGATATTACAGGGCTTGATTGGCCAGCCAACTCACCTGACCTGAACCTTACAGATAATCTATTGGGTATTGTGAAGAGGAAGATAGGTAACATCTGACATACAAGACAGAGAAGTTGAACGCTGCTATCATGCAACCTTGGCTGCATTAACGCCTCAGCATTGCCACAGGCTTATCGCCCCCATGCCACACTGCACTGAAGCAGTCATTCATACAAAAGGAGTACATAATTAATCCAAAATGATAGGAAAAATTTCCATTTTTTGTCACAAAAGGTAGACAAAGTTTTAAAATAGATCCTTAAATCCTTTTGAAATTGTTAGAGTGATGTATGTCCCACCTACTGTCACATATCAAGATGAAAGTGTGTGCACATGCCGTCGCTGCTCTCTCTCCCATCAGAAAAGTGTTTTTGCAATTTTTGTCTTTGCAGTGAGCCGCTGAGACTGTTGTGCAGTGAGTCGCACGTGAGACTGTTGTGTTTTTGTGTTCACGGAAACATGGCTCAGCAACAGCATAGCAGACTGTGCTATTCATCTTGACCAGCTAACATGCTATCGAACGCACAGAGTTCTCGTCAAGGGAAGTAAGACTCGTGGGGGGTGGGCTTTGTGTTTACATCATGCGCAGTGTGGCTATGCTTTTGTGGACTGCGAACACTGCTTACCCCTGGTGGAGTTTATGATCATTAAGTCCCGGCCGTTCTATCTACCTTGGGAATATACAGCCATACTGCTTGTTGCTGTATACATCCCTCCCAGCTCCAACAACAGCAACAGGAATTAGGCACTGAATGAACCGTACCAGCACATCAGTGAGCAGCAGACACCACACCCTGATGCTTTTCTCATCTTAGCTGGGGATTTCAACCATGCAGACTTCAAGAGTGTTTTCCCAAAAATACAAGTTGTTTGAACACCACTGACTGGAATGTGTTTAAGATGGCTTCCACATACATGTAAAACGAGATTAGATTAGATTAGATTGAAATTTATTGTCATTGCTCATGTAAGGTACAAGGCAATGAAATGCAGTTAGCATCTAACCAGAAGTGCAATAAGCAGTAAGTACAGAATATGCAAGGTCTACAATATATAAAATACCTATACAGATAAGGCAATATTGTGGACATAATTTACAGATTTTAAATATTATCAGCATGAAATACAGATAGGTGTACTATAAACATATTATACAGATGGATTATGCAAAAGTGTATGTACACTATAGGCAGAACTATGAACATATGAACATTATTTACACTAGTGCTTGCTTCCGGCTTCGCAACTGTTCAGACGTTCCTGCTTACTGCTCTGTGCTTTGCTTCTTATTTCTATACTTTTCCCTGATTTTTCTAAGATTTTTACTTCAGCAGGTCAGCACAGTGCTCTAATCAACAGATTTTTGGCACAAACGTTAAAACTAAAATCTCTTTGGGACTGGAATAATACTACAAAAAGAAGACTCTGCCCCCCACTGCCAGCAGCTTAGATTCCGGAGACGGGAAAACAACTGCCTACATTCAACAAATATGTTTTCACGGTTGCTTGGGCTGAACACATGGCTACAAAGATCTTGTAATATAAAAGGAGTAAATTTCATCGACAACTTCAATCTTTTCTGGGGCCATAGACAACTGTTTAAACCAGATGGCCTCCACCCTAACAAACTTGGTGCAAGAGTGTTTAAGGACAATATCTACTTCTCCCTTCGTCATCCTTCAGCAGAGTGTGTCAATCCATTCAGCACACACACCCGGTCCAAGTCATTGTGTGGTTGACATATCCCACAAGGACACTGATAACACCATGCAGCCAAAACAATCACTGCTGATAGACACTATCCCTGCTGAGCCATGCCCACAGAGCTCCTCACAGACTGACTGTGATGTATCAAAACAGCTACAAGATTCACCACCCAAGTACGACTTTCTGGAAAACATCCAGGGAAGCCAGGACAACACATCACAGCCACCGGAAACACCAGAGACACAGCCCATTTCACCAGACACATTATCACTCTCTCCAGCATCTCCACTTCTGTGCTTCCCACAGAAAATGGAGGAATTGGTGTGTGTTGGGACTAAACTCTCTCACTCATTTGCTGCTAGCCCGCAGATATCAACAAAAAAACGGCGGGCCCCCCAACCACCAAAGCCTGTGGGCCCTGTTCCTATGAGAGCTCTCCGACCGCTGCCACAACGCCAGGGCCCAAACCCTCTATCTGCTGAAGGTGAACCAAAAACAACTGAAAACAGCTCTCAGTGATATGTGTCGGGTCCCCGCTATAATAACAGCAACATTCACAAATGCTTACAGAACAAGCGGGAACCCAGTGTGCCTTCTCTATAGCTTAGCTGTAGCTTTCTCTATTTCAGTTTTATCACGTGATAGAAAGTCTAAGACCTTCTCAAGCCGAAGGGCAAACTCATCTAATCTGCGGCCTATTATGCATCAAACCGGATCAAACAACCGCAGTAAGAATATTTCATCAAGCACGGTGAGTAATGGCTTCTCCTACAATTGTTATTTGCACCTCTTGCCACATGTACAGTTTATCTATCTCTGTCGCTGATGAGGGATTCACATGTGATAAATGCAGGGAAACAGTTAGGCTGACAGAGAAGATTTCAGAATTAGAGACACGCATCCAAACTTTAATTGAGGACAGTAAGAATGTTAGGGCTCTAGATACGGCTTTGGATGCGTCTAGCTCAGGGATTCCTGTACATTGTCCGGTTCCAGCAGAGCCCCTGCAGCAGGGCAACTGGGTGACGGTGAGGCAGCGTAGTCGTGGGTCAAAACACCGCTCTTCTGTTCCGATCAAAACATTAAACAGGTTCTCCCCACTCAGTGATGCACCCACTGAGAAACCTGATGAAAGTGCTCTAGTTATTGGCGATTCTATTGTACGGAACGTGAATATAGAGACACCAGCCACCATAGTCAAATGTTTACCAGGAGCCAGAGCGCCTGACATCTTGGCAAATTTAAAAGTGCTGGCTAATGCTAAACGTAAATACAGTAAGATTGTTATTCATGCCGGCGCTAATGATGTTCGCCAGTCGGAGATCACTAAAAATAACTTTAAAGAGGTGTGTGAACTTGCAAGCACGATGTCAGACACTGTAATATGCTCTGGTCCCCTCCCTGCTTACCGTGGTGACGAGATGCATAGCAGATTGTCATCACTCAATGGCTGGATGTCTAAGTGGTGCCCACAGAATAACATAGGTTATATAGACAATTGGACGAGCTTTTGGGGCAGACCTGACCTGTTTAAAAGAGATGGTCTTCATCCCTCCTGGGGTGGCGCCACTCTTCTGTCTAGAAATATGGCAAATAGTCTTAGTGTTTATACTTGACTAACTGGGGCCCAGGTCAGGAAGCAGACAGACTGGCTAAACCGACCGTCTGCTAGCTGCCTCCCGTCACAGAGGTCAGTTAATTCTCAGCACATAGAGACTCTTTCACCTAGATATCACACTATAGAGACTGTGTCTGTTCCACGAACTAGAAAATACAAAAAACGTCCAAACCAAGTTAAGGTTAACAATTTAATTGAGGTTCAACAAATAAAAAACAAATGCAATATGGATAAACAAATGATAAAGATTGGCTTATTGAATATCAGATCCATTTCTACGAAAACACTTTTTGTAAATAATATGATAACTGATCATAATATAGATGTGCTCTGCTTGACAGAAACCTGGCTAAAACCTGATGATTACATTATTTTAAATGAGTCCACCCCCCAAGATTATTGTTATAAACACGAGCCGCGTCTAAAAGGCAAAGGGGGAGGAGTTGCTTCAATTTATAATAATGTTTTCAGGATTTCTCAGAGGGCAGGCTTCAAGTATAACTTGTTTGAAGTAATGGTGCTTCATATAACATTATCCAGAGAAACCAATGTTAATGATAAATCCCCTGTTATGTTTGTACTGGCTACTGTATACAGGCCACCAGGGCCCCATACAGACTTTATTAAAGAGTTTGGTGATTTTACATCCGAGTTAGTTCTGGCTGCAGATAAAGTCTTAATAGTTGGTGATTTTAATATCCATGTCGATAATGAAAAAGATGCATTGGGATCAGCATTTATAGACATTCTGAACTCTATTGGTGTTAGACAACACGTTTCAGGACCTACTCATTGTCGAAATCATACTCTAGATTTAATACTGTCACATGGAATTGATGTTGATAGTGTTGAAATTATTCAGCCAAGTGATGATATCTCAGATCATTATTTAGTTCTGTGTAAACTTCATATAGCCAAAATTGTAAATTCTACTTCTTGTTACAAGTATCGAAGAACCATCACTTCTACCACAAAAGACTGCTTTTTAAGTTATCTTCCTGATGTATCCGAATTCCTTAGCATATCCAAAACCTCAGAACAACTTGATGATGTAACAGAAACTATGGACTCTCTCTTTTGTAGCACTTTAAATACAGTTGCTCCTTTACGCTTAAGAAAGGTTAAGGAAAACAGTTTGACACCATGGTATAATGAGCATACTCGCACCCTAAAGAGAGCAGCCCGAAAAATGGAGCGCAGCTGGAGGAAAACAAAACTAGAGGTATTTCGTATTGCTTGGCGGGAAAGTAGCATATCCTACAGAAAGGCATTAAAAACTGCTAGATCTGATTACTTTTCTTCTCTTTTAGAAGAAAACAAACATAACCCCAGGTATTTATTCAATACAGTGGCTAAATTAACGAAAAATAAAGCCTCAACAAGTGTTGACATTTCCCAACACCACAGCAGTAATGACTTTATGAACTACTTTACTTCTAAAATCGATACTATTAGAGATAAAATTGCAACCATTCAGCCGTCAGCTACAGTTTCGCATCAGACAGTGCACTATAGACCCCCTGAGGAACAGTTCCACTCATTCTCTACTATAGGAGAGGAAGAATTGTATAAACTTGTTAAATCATCTAAACTTACAACATGTATGTTAGACCCTATACCATCTAAGCTCTTAAAAGAGGTGCTTCCAGAAGTCATAGGTCCTCTTCTGACTATTATTAATTCCTCATTGTCATTAGGATATGTCCCCAAAACCTTCAAACTGGCTGTTATTAAGCCTCTCATAAAAAAGCCACAACTTGACCCCAGAGAACTAGTTAATTATAGACCAATCTCGAATCTCCCTTTTCTGTCCAAGATACTAGAAAAGGTGGTATCCTCACAATTATATTCCTTCTTAGAGAAAAATGGTATATGTGAGGATTTCCAGTCAGGATTTAGACCGTATCATAGTACTGAAACTGCTCTCCTTAGAGTTACAAATGATCTGCTCTTATCATCTGATCGTGGGTGTATCTCTCTATTAGTTTTATTGGATCTTAGTGCTGCGTTTGACACAATTGACCACAACATTCTTTTGCATAGACTTGAACACTTTTTTGGCATCAGTGGAAGTGCATTAGCATGGTTTAAATCGTACTTATATGACCGCCATCAGTTCGTAGCAGTGAATGAAGATGTATCATATCGATCACAAGTGCAGTATGGAGTACCTCAAGGCTCAGTTCTAGGGCCGCTACTCTTCACGCTTTATATGTTACCCTTGGGAGATATCATCAGGAAACATGGTGTTAGCTTTCACTGTTATGCTGATGATACGCAGCTCTATATTTCCTCGCAGCCCGGTGAAACACACCAATTTGAAAAACTAATGGAATGCATAGTCAATATAAAAAATTGGATGACGAGTAATTTCTTACTGCTAAATTCAGAAAAAACAGAGGTGTTAATCATAGGGCCTAAAAACTCTACTTGTAATAACCTAGAACACTGTCTAAGACTTGATGGTTGCTCTGTCAATTCTTCGTCATCAGTTAGGAACCTAGGTGTGCTACTTGATCGCAATCTTTCCTTAGAAAGCCACGTTTCTAGCATTTGTAAAACTGCATTTTTCCATCTCAAAAATATATCTAAATTACGGCCTATGCTCTCAATGTCAAATGCAGAAATGTTAATCCATGCATTTATGACTTCAAGGTTAGACTATTGTAATGCTTTATTGGGTGGTTGTTCTGCACGCTTGGTAAACAAACTACAGCTAGTCCAAAATGCAGCAGCAAGAGTTCTTACTAGAACCAGGAAGTATGACCATATTAGCCCGGTCCTGTCAACGCTGCACTGGCTCCCTATCAAACATCGTATAGATTTTAAAATATTGTTTATTACTTATAAAGCCCTGAATGGTTTAGCACCTCAGTATTTGAATGAGCTCCTTTTACATTATACTCCTCTACGTCCGCTACGTTCTCAAAACTCAGGCAATTTGATAATACCTAGAATATCAAAATCAACTGCGGGCGGCAGATCCTTTTCCTATTTGGCGCCTAAACTCTGGAATAACCTACCTAACATTGTTCGGGAGGCAGACACACTCTTGCAGTTTAAATCTAGATTAAAGACCCATCTCTTTAACCTGGCATACACATAACATACTAATATGCTTTTAATATCCAAATCCATTAAAAGGATTTTTAGGCTGCATTAATTAGGTAAACTGGAACCGGAACACTTCACATAACACTGTACTTTCTACATCATTAGAAGAATGGCATCTACGCTAATATTTGTCTGTTTCTCTCTTGTTCCGAGGTCACCGTAGCCACCAGATCCAGTCTGTGTCCAGATCAGAGGGTCACTGCAGTCACCCGGATCCAGTACGTATCCGGACCAGATGGTGGATCAGCACCTAGAAAGGACCTCTACATCCCTGAAAGACAGCGGAGACCAGGACAACTAGAGCCCAGATACAGATCCCCTGTAAAGACCTTGTCTCAGAGGAGCACCAGGACAAGACCACAGGAAACAGATGATTCTTCTGCACAATCTGACTTTGCTGCAGCCTGGAATTGAACTACTGGTTTCGTCTGGTCAGAGGAGAACTGGCCCCCCAACTGAGCCTGGTTTCTCCCAAGGTTTTTTTCTCCATTCTGTCACCGATGGAGTTTCGGTTCCTTGCCGCTGTCGCCTCTGGCTTGCTTAGTTGGGGTCACTTCATCTACAGCGATATCATTGACTTGATTGCAAATTAAAACAGACACTATTTCAACTGAACAGAGATGACATCACTGAATTCAATGATGAACTGCCTTTAACTATCATTTTGCATTATTGAGACACTGTTTTCAAAATGAATGTTGTTCAGTGCTTTGGCGCAATGTATTTTGTTTAAAGCACTATATAAATAAAGGTGATTTATTGATTGATCAAACTAAGATTGATGTAGAGACACAAAGCACTGCCATCAAGTTGGCACTTTTAAACATTCACTCACAAAAAACAAAAAACAAATCATTTCTAATCAGTGACTTTATAACCACAAACAAATGAAACATGGCTAGAAGATACCTGCATTGCAACAGTCCTTAATGAAGCAGTCCCTCTTAACTTCACTTACATGAGTGTTTGCAGGACTGTTAGGAGAGGTGGGGCGTGATTATATTTGAGCGTGCGCGATTTCTAAATTGCTTTATAGCACGATTTTCCACGGCCCTGACCTCCTGCAGTATGCTATCCAATCCAATCAGAAATATAGCTGCAAGCAGCGATACCGGGGCCAAGCCCTGAAGGGCTGTAGCCAGAGCAACGAGCGGGACGAAGCAAAACGGCCGAAACGGTACGCATGTCAGGACAACGGATCGGTTCAGAATTAGAGAAGTTTGAAATTGAACAGAACTTTAGAAGAGAAAGACCAAAAACATATTTTTGATTCAAGGCATACACACTCAGGAAATGCAAAGGCTTGGACAGAAGCAACATTAACTGCCCTTGATCCGAACCCATGAACTCAGACACAACATTAACTGTCCTGGATTCGAACCCACGACCTCAGAAGCTCAGAACCAGCGGCTTAACACACTGCACCACTGAGTCTTTACACATCCAGTGAGCTACAGAAGAAAGGTTAAGGTGTGAGGATGAGGTCACTAAAGAAAGTTGCCTAGCATTTTAAGGTAGTTTAGTCAATCCTGGCAAAATTTACATCCATAGATTCGGCATGACCCGAGGAATAGAAAGACACCAAGATCATGATTTTCCAACTAATTGTTCAAAAGTTATAAGCAGAAATGTCAGTCTTTGGTATCTCACGACCCATAGGTGGCACTGTTCCCAACTTTGGGATATATTCTCAGATAATAGTGGTGATGAACTGTAGCGAGTTTTGTGGCAATTGATCAAAGTACGGCCGAGATATAGCCTCTCATACAATTTCAGTTTAACACTGTTGACTTCAGAGCATCATAACTCTTTTTTTGACCAGTAGGTCGAAAAATTCCGTTCAGTCATTTCCGTGCGGCTCGGTCCAAAGATCGTCTGAGGAAATTTTGAGAAGAATTGGGCCACATTTGAAGGAGGAGTAGCGAAAAAACGGAATACTGTACTTTTCTTAATGGCCTTCACTGTAATGGCAGGAATTTTAATGTACACTATTCAATGTGATCAGCGTGAAGAGAGGAATCAGGTGTACTAAGTTTTATCTTGATAGAAGAAGTTGTTCAAAAGTTATAAGGAAAAATGTGCATTTATGCTATCTCATGACCCATAGGTGGCGCTGTGCCCGAATTCGACATGAACCCTCAGATCATGATGTTGATGAAGTGTATCAAGTTTAGTTTCGATTGATCAATGTTTGGCCGAGATACAGCCTCTGAACCGATTTTGGGTCGACCTCGTTATGTTCACAATTTAATAACTTTTGAACAAAGACGAATATCAAAAATCTGTTCAGTCATTTCTGTGCGGCTCGGTCCGAATATCGTCTGTGGTCAATTTCAGAAAAATCAAACCACTTTTGAAGGAGGAGTAGCGTTTAAACTGAAACACTTAATTAGCTTAATAGCAATTACTGTAATGGGTGGAGACTTAATGTAAGGTATAGATCGTATTGTCCATGAAGAGAGTAATCGTGTGTACTAAGTCGTATCTGGAAAGACCAAAGGGTTCAGGAGTTATTAAAGTTTAAAAACTGAATTTTTGAACTGGTGGTGGCGCTGTAGAGTTGGTCCCAGAGACCCCAAAATTGGTCAGATCACTATTGGTGACCATCTCTAGAAGTGTGCCAAATTTCATCATTTTCCCATGTTCCCTTCATAGGGCAGGCATAGTGATCGATTGTTTTTGCTCGAAAATTCTACCAAAAACAATCGCTATTAAAGCTGCAAGCAGCCTTTCTGGGGCCAAGCCCTTATTGCTCTTTGGCTTTTAAGGGTTTTTCAAGCAACTTTTTCAGCACTTTTTACAGAACAGATAGATTCAGAATTACAGATAAGGTGAAATCAGAAGGTCTGATGAGAACGAACGCAGAATGAAGTTACAAAAACACACTTATTTTTGATCCCATTTTAAGAAACTTTAGTACAGGTCTTACCCATGTAATAAAGGAATTGAAATGACAACTTTACACCCAATTTTAAACTTTTCCCATACAGGTTTCGAACCCTCAACTGGAATGGTTCAGGATTCATGATATGGGGTCTAGCAACTTGCGCCACTCAGAGGACATTAAGGACTTAAAAAGTAGAGGCTTCAGCGAAAGAATAAGTATACAAAATCATGTTAACTAAAAATCTAAATGGCGGACACATGGTTCATTCAGAATGTGTGAGAAAACAGGTTTCCAATTAAATGGGAAGGAGTAATGCGAGTATTATCTAGGTAATAATCCAAGTGACAATTCACAGCTTTATAAATGTTGAGAGAAAGAGTCAAATATCGATTTATCTGGGTTATAGGTAAGTCAGAATGTATCAGTACTGAAGGTTAATAGTTCAGTGCTTATAGTAGTAAATATTTTTTATTGTAACAGTTAAAAGTTCATTGTACTGCTGAAACAATTGAATTAACAAGACAATGTATCTAGAATGTGGAAATCACAGTCTTTGGGTCAACTGCACGTCACTTACAACAGTAACATGTGGTTGGCCAACACATTGCGGTTCCTGAGTTCTTGGTTGGGAACAAAAAAAAAAAATAGAATCTTGTTTAACCATTTTTGTGCAGCTCATTTATAATTTGACTTAAATTATACACTAGATGTTTAGACCAGTAATGGAAATTTTATAGGGGACTAAAATTAAAGTCCAGGTCATACAAAAAGAGGATTAGTTAGAGTTTCAAAACAAAAAATTAAAGCAATATAAATGGAAGTACAGGTACAAAAAGAGAGGACAAAAGCTAGTGTTGTATTGCATTTATTTAGAAGGAAATACATTTGGGTGAAAAAAGGAACAATCAAAAGTAAAATACTGATAAAGAAAGCATCTTGTATAGTTGCAAAACTTAAACATTTATTCAAGTAGAAGAAAGCTTCACAATTAAATCATATTTTTACAGCAACGTATATTTCCATTACAAATTTTAGCAACTAGATATGGGGGGGAAAATAAACATTTTAACCATTGAAAAGTAAACCCCTATAGTATTTTTTTTTACAAGAAAATACAAGTTATACAGGTTGTATAAATTTATCACAAGTCTATGTATCACACTTTGTTTTTTTACATGAATGTTTGGTTTCGGTTACAGGTCTTTTTTGTGGCATGAAAAGTGCAGCAGGTTCTTGTGACGATTCGGTTTCTACAGTTTGAAGAAACTGTTCATCGTTTGAATGTTTGGTTTCTTTTACTGCAGTTTTTTGCGGGATAAAAAGTGCAGCAGGTTCTGGTGACAATTGAGTTTCTTCAATGTGAAGAAGCTCCTCATCAGTATCGTCGTTGGGTGTTTCTTGCATTTGTAGAACCTGCATGTTTTGTGTAAATGTTACTGTTAAACTTTTCATGGCCAGGAACATCTGTTCGATGTCCTGTGCATCGGTTTTGCCCAGGTCAAGTAGTGGTGTTAAAAATCTCTTCAAAATGGAATTTGACATGGTTAAAGAGAGCTCAGTTTTGTTCTCTTTAAATTCCAAAATGCCACCAAGTTTTGTGACGTAAGCGGTGCCACTCCTTAACATTTTGCACTTTGTGCAGCGGTGGAAAGCACATTGTGGAGCAAAATCTTGTTGAAGAGTAGCACACTTCGGGCAGTGTTTACTGATGTTAATTTGCACACCTTGTAAAGCAGAGGTGATGTTTTTGTGAGGAGAAATTTCATCCTCAGACATTTGATGAAGTGGTCCAGTAGAAATTTGAATTTTTAAAGGTGTAATTGTTGTGTGTCTGGTTGATTGTAAGAAGGTTTTTTGTTGATACCTTTTTGTCATCAGGTTCGTAAAGTTATATGAATTTCCTTGATAGACCTCACTAATGAAGTTGTCCCACAAGGCAATTTGAATTCCTCCGGTTTCATCAGTTATCCAACAGTTCATTACCTCTGCTTCAGTATTGTTAAAAAACACATTTTTAACAGACTCTATCTTTGTTACTTTGGCTTTTAGTGTGGGGATCTGTACACAGAGTGCAAGAGTGAAAATCAACAGTCATGCAATTTGTTTTCAATGTACTTCAAGTTTTAGTTTGTATGGAAAAATGTTGTGCAACTTACATGATGCTGTGCATCTAGGGTTTTCATTTCGGCAATGGTGGAGGGGTGTGGTTGCTTTGGGGGTTTATGGGGGAATGGTACTTGAGTCACTTCGAGTGTTGTAGAGCTGGTACTCTGGATGTCATATTTTGTGTCATTGCTGTCTGGAAAACGAAAGAAACATTTTTAAAAATTAGATGATGAGGAGGCACATGTGCAATCACTTACATTTTACTTAAAACACCGTGTAATTTTTGTTTAAAATACTGAGAATAACAACAAATAAAGCATTGTAAATTCTGACCATGTCACAAAAGTAAATCGAAACTGTATACAAATATATACTTGCCTCACAGACAAGAGAAATTAATGGAAAGTTTGAAGTGTCGACTTTCGAATCATTTCATGTTTTTTAATCTTAAACACTTTCAGATTATGTAATCTGCATGAAAAATTCTCTTGTTTTCTCAAGACACATTAATTATTGTTTGCCGGTGCACCACAGCAAGCTTTATGTGTTTGAGCACTGATTAGTTGAGATATATATATATATATATATATGCTTATGATTTATATAAATTTTGTGCTATCTGTTGACTAATTGGACTAAGTGAAGAATTGCTAGTTGACTAGAAAAATCAAGGGCAATCAAAAAAAAAAAAAAGTAACTTATGGTAAGACATCTAAAAATTACTACAGATAAAAAGTGGAGTAAAATATACAAGGCATACTTACTTGGAACTTTCTTTGCATTCATGAGTTTGATTGCGGAGCAGTTCCTTGCAGCATTGTTCCATGAGGTTTGTTGATTACACTGAAAGATGACTGTGTGGTGGTATGTGTCCCTGTCAGTTTGTAGTGAAGCGGTGAAGTATTTGCTATTAATTTTAGATAGTTTTATGGGTGATACAGAATGCACGTATCCTGAAATTGAGTCTGGAAGTTGGTTCATTTTTCTCTCAATTTTGTTTTTCAATATTTCTGTTCTTACAGTGGAAAAAATCTAATGGAATCCTTCGCAGGATACTCTGGTATTTAACATAATTCACAATTGATTGGGAATGTACCATTACTAATTAGTTGGTTCATAGTTAATTAATTGGAGTGTGTCATTCGTTGATGTTGATTTTAAGTTTATTAGTTGATTAAGGTCTTTAGTGGTAAGTTGTGGATAGATTCATACTTGTAAGTTAATTGGCTTGTTTGTCAATACACTACATTTGATTTTTGCCTGTTATCTATTTGTGGTATAGGCAGGTAAAAATAATACACTGATTTATGTATAGTTTTCTATAGATATCTATAAGTATTGTGAAATAAAGAAAAATGACAATGATATTTTATGGAATTAATTCTTTATTCATTTTAGTAAATATAACTTTTGTGTGGTAAACATGGAAAAGTTGAGTGACATGTATAGCAATGATACTGGTATGATGAAATTGTCTGTTAAGTCTGTGTTACTGCTGTTGTTGATATTATCACTGGCTTGTATTATATTTAGCCTATGTGCAGCAAATTTAGATGCCAGCCAAAGGAGGATGGCTTGCCCCTGCTGAGTCTGGTTCCTCCCAAGGTTTCTCTCTATCTCAGTCTGCTGGTGCTCCTTTTCACTAATTGAGGGAGTTTTTCCTTGCCATTGTTGCCTTCTGGCTTGCTCACTGGGGTATTAAGGCACAATATTTTCAATGTATCTGTGTAAAGTGTTTCTAAAGAATAATAAATACATGATGAAATAAAATATACTTTTGTCCTTGCTGTCATGAACTTCCATGTATTCCAATGTCTTTTTTGTTTACTGATGTACGTTAGATGTTCGAAGTAGAATTTTAGTGTTGTAAAACAATTAATATATATTTATCTGGGTTATAGGTAATTCAGAATGTATCAGTACTGAAAGTTAATAGTTTAGTGTTTATAGTAGTATATATTTTTATTGTAACAATTAAAAGTTCATTGTAGTGCTGAAACAATTGAATTAACAAGACAATGTATTTGGAATGTGGAAATTGCAGTCTTTAGGTCAGCTGCATGTAGCCAGAGCAACGAGCGGGACAATGCAAAATGCCCAAAATGGAATTTAAGTCAGGACAACAGATCAACCATTCAGTCAATGCATTTTAAATGGGCTGCAGCGGAGAGGTTAAGGTGTAAGAAGCAAAAAGCATTAGACCACATGCTAACTAATTAATCAAGCTGCACCTGGTCTTAATTTGGCAGTATATCAGGGAAAGAGCATGTTCTGCTCAGTTTATCTGTTTTTCTACAGCAGGTACGTTTGTTTTAAAGGTGTCTGTTTATTGATTATTCTTAATTGCTTTGATTGTGGATAATTTGATGAAATATTTAGTATGTTCATTTTGTTTGTTGTTTGTAATGACCATGTGTTCAAAATGGCAACTCCTTTCAAGTGTTTTCTCTTTACTTTAATTAGTTGTCTTATGCTAGTCTATTGTTTGATTTGTAATGCAATTCTGGAGTTTATTGGAAGGTTGTTTAATGTTAGGAATTTTGTGTGTGTGTTTTGGTAAAGTGATGCACAAGAATTTACTAATTCTGATTCAGATTGTTTGCAAATTATTTAAACAAAGTAATTTAGTCTTTGTAGTCTACACTATATTTTCTTGAAAATTATGTTGGTAATTGGTAAAGTTTAATAAAGAGTTTATTATTAACAGTTTCTTTTTTTTTTGTGTGTGTGTGTGAAATGTGTAAATTGAATCTATGCTAAACAATGCTTCTTTTTATGTGTGCTGGTAAATTGACAAGAGTGTGAGTTGAGGTAACATTTATAATTCTTGTAGATGTAAAAACAAAATTGAATGTACTTTTTAAATGTATGTTATGTAACTTATCACTCTTTTTTGCATGTGCTGGTACACTGGTAAAAGAGTTGAGGTATTTCAAACTTTTTGAACTTTATTCAAATGTATTTAGAATATACTGCTGAAGTAAATGTTTAACAAAGCATGGCTGACAAGTGTAACTTTTTCTTTTATGCGTGGTGGTGCACTGGTTAAAGACTGCGAGCTGAGGTAAGGCAATTCTTTGTAACCATTAAAAATGAATTTGGAATGTACTGCTGAACTGTTTTTTATTATTGTAAAATGAAGCATGGCTGACAAGTATAACTTTTTTCTTTTATGCATGGTGATGCACTGGTTAAAGACTGCGAGCTGAGGTAAGGCAACTTTTGTAACCATTAAAAACAATTTAGAACAGTGCTGAAGTAAGTGTTTAATTGTATAACAAAGCATGGCTGACAAGTATACCTTTTTTTTCTTTAATGTGTGGTGGTGCACTGGTTAAAGACTGAGTTGTGTGAGTTGAGGTAAGGCAATGTTTTGTAACCATTTAAAAAAGAATTTGGAATGTACTGTGAAGTAAATGTATAACAAAGCATGGCTGACAAGTAAACCTTTTTTTCTTTTATGCATGGTCATGCACTGGTTAAAGACTACAAGCTGAGGTAAGGCAACTTTTGTAACCATTAAAAACAATTTAGAACAGTGCTGAAGTAAGTGTTTAATTGTATAACAAAGCATGGCTGACAAGTATACCTTTTTTTTCTTTAATGTGTGGTGGTGCACTGGTTAAAGACTGAGTTGTGTGAGTTGAGGTAAGGCAACTTTTATAACCATTAAAAACTATTTAGAACAGTGCTGAAGTAAGTGTTTAATTGTATAACAAAGCATGGCTGGCAAGTATACCTTTTCTTTCATTTGGGGTGGCACATTGGTTAAAGACGGAGTTGAGGTAAGTCAAACTTTTTGAACATTTAGAATATACTGCTTAAGTACATTTAAATGTATAACAACGCATAGCTAAAAATTGTACCTTTTTTCTTTTATGTGTGGTGGTGCACTGGTAATAGACTGCTTTGGCTATCGTCAAGAGAGTCGTTTGGCTATCGTCAAGAGAGTCGTTTGGCTATCGTCAAGAGAGTCGTTTGGCTATCGTCAAGAGAGTCGTTTGGCTATCGTCAAGAGAGTCGTTTGGCTATCGTCAAGAGAGTCGTTTGGCTATCGTCAAGAGAGTCGTTTGGCTATCGTCAAGAGAGTCGGCATGCCGCGACCGAAGAAGAGGGCAACGATAGCCAAACGGCTTTATGCTCAGAGACGTGCAAATACAGAGGTTACGCTGAATCCTCTTAAAAAAAATGAGGCATTGCTGTCACCAAAAGCTGGCAGCATTGAAAACCCTTGCAAACTGGCATCAGTAAATGCATCAGAAAACATTGCAAACTCGCATCTGTTAAATACGCAATCCCTTGCAATCCCTTGCAATCCCTTGCAAACCCTTGAAAACCCTTGCAAACCCTTGAAAACCCTTGAAAACCCTTGCAAACCCCTTGCAACCCCTTGCAAACCCTTGACAACCCTTGAAAACTCTTGCAAACCCTTGAAAACCCTTGAAAACCCTTGCAAACTCGTATCCGTAAACCTTGCAAACTTGCATCTGTCAAATACGCAAACCCTTGCAAACCCTTGCAAACCCTTGAAAACCCTTGAAAACTTTCCACAGAAATCAGTGCAGAAAGTTTCTCTCGGTCAAGCAGTTGGCAGCAGTTTTCCACGACCTTCTGGTAAAGCCCTTTACAGTGAAGTTGTAAAACGCTCTTCCAAGGTATGTGAATCGGTCAAGACTGAGGTAAGGACATATGATTTTCAAGTAGACTCAGGCAAGGTCAGTCGACCCCAGATGAGGTACCCAATGAAAAGCAAATCAAAACCCATGCAATCTGAACAAAACATTCCTGCAAGTTCCCATGAAAGTGCTTTGGGTGTTTGTTCTGATTTTCCACAGAAACCCATGCTAAAAGGATCTTTTGATCAAGCTGATTCCCGCTTTGGAAATTCACGCAACAGGCAGTGTGGAGCCATCAGTTTGACGGCGGTGTTGAAAAGCAAGCTGAAGAATGTGCTGATGTGGTCAACACCAGATCTGGATGGTGTCTTGGTTGCAGGAACACGCCTCTATGAGTATCTGAAAAAACATGGTAACATAAAAGACAGACAAGTCAAGGGTAGGAATTACATTGCAGTCCATGAATTACCGAGGAGACACATGTTGGGTAATACTACATTTTCCATTGAGTACACTCCTTCTCTGACTGGTTTTGTTAATGTCAATGAGTACCACGAGTATGACCAAGCCATAAGCAGTGTAGCCATGCCACTTGATGTAGCCCTTCAGCAAACTCTACTTAGTGCTGATGCTTTCTTGTTAACCATTTGTGCCAACACATCTGCAGTTATTAAGCAGGGGTCATGGTATGCAGTCGTTGACTCTCATGCCATCAGGACAGACACAAGTTGTGTGGTTTATCACAGTACCATAGAGTCTCTGTACAACTATATCAATGAGATGGCACAGTTGTTTGGGGAACCTGAGCCACCATTTGAGATAACTGGAGTTTTGGTTCATGCAGATGCAGAATTGTCTGATCCGCTTCAAGAAGCAGGCAGCAGCAGTTTCCCATGCTCTTCCGGTAAAGCCCTCTTAAAACGCACAGCAAAGGTACGTGAATCTGTGAAGACTGAGCCAAAGACCCCTGATTATCCAGTACCTGTGGATGAACTTGCAGACGTGAGAAACCCTAACCTTCCAACGCAGACAGCCTCTGTGTTGCCAAGGAAAGGTAAAAGATTGAGGAAAGAAAAGCACATTGAGCTGTCAGGTAAACGGGTTACAAAATCACATGCTGAAACTGTTGTAACCGATGACTTGATGATCACTGATGTTTCAGTTCCAGATGTCTTTTTTTCTCCCTTAACACATAATGATAAGCAAGCTTTATGTGAGCTCATACAAATGTCCAATGATAACAGTGACCATAATGTCATAAACTTTGGTCCCATATCAGCTCCGTGTCAGACAAAGACCATTAAACCAGACGGCAACTGTTTTTTCAGATCATTGGCACATGTGATATGTGGAAGTGAGGAGAAACACTTGAAGGTTCGCCGTGCAGTTGTGAAACATCTTAAGATGAATACTCCGCTGTTTGAGAGGTACGTGAGAAGTGAGTATTCTTCAGCAGAGGATTATCTGACACGATCTAGAATGTTTTATTCTGGCTCATGGGTAACCGAAATTGACATATTTGTTGCGGCCGATCTTTTCAAAACCACAATAATGACTTTTAATGACGGCCGATGGAATGCGCACAAACCTAACGGAGAGGTATCCACTCAGAATGCAATTTATCTGAAACACTGTAACCGTAATCATTATGAAGTTGTGACGTGTGTTAAGCACAGGGATCGAGATTCTGTTTGTGCAGGAGCATGTGGAAATGTGGTCTCAAATGAGGTCAGCAAACCATGTCTGCGTAAGAGAAAGGTAAGCGATGCTGCAGAATGTTGTCTGACCAAAAGGCATCGGGAGAGATATCGCAATGACAGGGAGTACAGACAAAAAAAGCTGAAGTACGAGAAGTCAAAGTATGGTAACGACCCTGAGTACAGACAGAACAAAATTGAGCATGCCAAAACAAAATATTGTGATGACATGGTTTACAGGGGGAAAAAAATTGAGTATGCCAAAACAAAATATTGTGATGACATGGTTTACAGGGGGAAAAAAATTGAGTCTGCCAAAACAAAATATTGTGATGACATGGTTTACAGGGGGAAAAAAATTGAGTCTGCCAAAACAAAATATTGTGATGACATGGTTTACAGGGGGAAAAAAATTGAATATGCCAAAACAAAATATAGTAGAGATGGATATTACCGAGAGAGAAAAAAGGGAATTCTTCGTGATGAATATAAAAAAAATGTTGATGTTCGTTTATCAAAGTGTGAACGTTCTAAGGTCAAGTACTTGAGTAATGTTCAGTTCCAAAAGCGTGTTTGCCAGTATTCTCGATTGAAATATAAATATAATGTATCTTTTCAGGCAAATGTATGCGAGTATTCAAAGAAAAAATATCTGCAAAACCTGGCCTTCAAAAGAACAGTGCGTGAGTATTCTGTGATGAAATACCATAAAGATGTGAACTTCCGTGCACGTACAATACAAAAAGGTTGTGAAAGGTATGCAAAAAAGAAGGAACGACAAGACATTGATGTTGCTATTGATCATTTTAGACAAGAAATTAACAGTGGTCCAGAGTTTGTGTGCTGTGTTTGTCACCGTTTGCTTTTCAGAAAGCAGGTTGTTGAATGTAGAAGACAATGTTATGAAGACAAAGGTGTAAAAGTTGCTGCTTTGGGGAGAAGATGCATCACAACCAGGTATGTTCATGTCTGTGATCAAAAGTGTGAAGGATCTTCTGCTCATTCCTCAGGATGCAAATTATGGATCTGTCTTACGTGCCATCGAAAAATCCTTTGTGGACAACTGCCCGAAGAGAGCGTTGCAAACAACATGCATTTGGTGGATGTTCCAAATCAACTGAAATGCCTCAACTCTTTGGAACAACATCTCATTGCACGTAACATTCCTTTTATGAAATTACTGTGTCTTCCTCGTGGTAAACAACATGGATGCCATGGTCCTGTAGTGTGCGTCCCAGTAAATGCCACAGATGTGTCCAATATCCTTCCACGGAATGAATGTGACGACAAGATGATAAGGATCAAACTGAAACGCAAGTTAACCTACAAAGGGCATTATGAGTATAAGTATGTACACACTGATCGTGTTCGAAATGCTCTGAAATATTTAATCCAGTTCAATAAGTGGTTCAGTGATGTGGAGATTAATCGGCAGTGGATCAACTCTTTGAATGAACCAGAAGAAAATGTTGTAGATGAAATGGAGCAACAAGATGTAGTTGAAAAGATTGATGACGAAAATAACCTTGATGAACAGCAAGAGGAAGACCTTACCTACATCAAAGAGCAAAGTGGTCTTTTGTCAGATACATCATTGCAACCTGTGGACATCGGTTCAGAAGTAATTGATCAGCATTTCCAGGATGTATTAAATCTGGCACCTGCTGAAGGTAACAGTCCTGTTAGTTTGTTATCCGATAGGTCTAACGAAGCAAAATGTTTCCCTGTTCTGTATCCAACTGGTGGTCCAACATTTCATGATAAGAGGGAGGTAAAAATAACATTGTCGAGATACTTGAATGCAAGAATCCTCAATGCGGATGGACGTTTTGCACGAAGCACAGACTTCATTTTCTATGCACAGTATCTGTCTGAGATTGATCAAGTTGTATCCAATGTTTCAATCGCTTTGCGCAAAGGATCTGAGAAGAGTTTGTTGACCGAAGTGACATCAGATGTGCTAACGAATCCAGACTCGTTATCTAAAATCTTGAATTTTGATGAAGGATACAAGTTTTTGAGACCAATCCGTGGAACACCTCCATATTGGCAGTCTACTCAAAAGGACCTTTTTGCACTTGTACGACAGCTAGGTATTCCGACTTTCTTTGCATCCTTTAGTTCTGCGGATCTCAGATGGCCAGAAATGATTAGTACCATAATCAAACAAGAAGGGAAAAATCTGAAAGCAGATGAACTTGACTGGTCTGAAAAATGTGGATTGATTAGACGAAACCCAGTGACTGCTGCAAGAATGTTTGATCATAGATGGCATTGTTTTCTGAGAGATGTAATCATGTCTTCAGCTCAACCGATCGGCAAGATAGTAGATTACTTTTATCGTGTAGAGTTTCAACAGCGTGGATCTCCTCATGTTCACTGTCTGTTTTGGGTTGAAAATGCCCCAACGTTAAATGAAGACAATGAAGAAAACGATGGTTTGGTTGCTAGTTTCATTGATCGGTACATCACTTGTGAGACCCCAAGCGAGGATGAAACTGATCTGTTTGAGATTGTCAACTGTGTTCAGAAGCACAGTGTCAGACATTCAAAGACATGTCGTAAGAAAAAGACAGTTTGCAGATTTAATTTTCCACGACCCCCATCAAGCCGTACCTTTATTACAAGAGGTGGTAGTCGAGACGATTTGAAAAGCTGTGATGGAAAAGATACTGCACGTACAGTTTTAGAAAAAGTGAAAAAGGCTTTAACAGCTTCTGATATGGATTATGACTCTACTGATGCATTTTTTGAGTCCATTGGTATTAACCAAGCTCTCTTTGAGAAAGTGTATGCGCAGTGTTCCAAAAAGAAATCCGTTGTCCTTAAAAGAAGTCCGAAAGACGTCTGGGTGAACCAGTATAATAAACATTTACTGCGTGCCTGGCAAGGCAACATGGATATCCAGTACGTCACTGATGCTTACTCCGTAGTGGTTTACATTATCAGTTACATCACAAAAGCAGAACAAGAAATGGGATTGTTGCTGCAACGTGCGCAAAATGAAGCCATGAATGGAAACCTTGAAGCGAGATCATCACTGAAGATGCTTGGCAGTGTATATCTTCACAACAGAGAAGTTTCTGCTCAAGAGGCTGTGTATCGTCTGACCGGTATGCACTTGAAGGAATGTTCTCGTAAAGTCCAGTTTATTCCAATTGGATTGAATCCTGTAAAGATGAGTTTGCCTCTTCGTGTCATCAAAAACAAAGTTGATCAGTCTGGTGAAGAAGCTAGCTTTTGGATGACTAGTCTGGTTGACCGATACAAGAATAGGCCAAACACAGAAGAGTTTGAGACCCAATGTCTTGCAAGTTTTTGCTCTGAAAACAGGATCTTGTCAAAATCGGAGGTTTCTTCACAAAAAAAGTCTTCTGAAGACAAGGTGATCAAGCTTAACAACGACTGCGGTTATATGATGAAGAGAACTCGAACTGACCCTGCTGTTGTTCGATATCCGAGATTTTCTCCCAAAAAAGATCCAGAAAAGTACTTTCATTCATTGTTGCAACTTTTCTTGCCACATTATGAAGATTATCAGCTCAAGCCTGAGAGTTTTACCACTTATGAGGAATTCTACAACAGTGGTGCTGTGAAATGTGGGAGAAATGTGACTCAAGTCAAATGTATTGTTGATGCTAATCGAGCACTCTTTGAAAAGGAAAGTGACAAAATTGATCGAGCTCAACAGCTTTTGGAGCAAGGTGTTGATTTGGAAGATGCTTGGGCTGCGTTATGTCCTGAAACTGAAAAGGAACGTCACGAATGCTTAGAACTAAGGAAGAGTAATACAATTCCTGATGAAGATGATTCTGAGTGTTCTATTCCAGATCTTGTAACGAACCCTCGAACTCCATACAGTATTGAAACCAATCAGGCTGGAATGTCTAGGGAAGAGGCATTATGTTTACTGCGATCATTAAATGCACAACAATCTGCAATCTTTTACAAAGTACGGAAATGGTGTTTAGAGAAATTTCTTGGTGAAAACCCTGAACCATTTCACTTGTTTGTCACTGGTGGAGCAGGCACAGGCAAGAGTCATTTAATCAAAGCGATCTACTATGAATCCTCCAGACTTTTATCTCAGCTGTCCGAAAACCCTGATGATAGAAGTGTGATTTTAACTGCGTCAACCGGAGTGGCCAGTTTTCAAATTGGTGCTTCTACAATCCATAATACCTTTTCCATAGGTGCCAATGTCAAACTGCCATATCAGCCCCTAAGTGATGACAAAATCAATTCACTGCGTGCAAAACTTGGAGGTTTGCAGATTCTGATCATTGATGAGGTGTCTATGGTTGACCATCACCTTTTGTCTTATGTTCATGGTAGATTGAGACAAATTAAGCAAACTGGTGACTACTCAATTTTTGGAAGAGTCAGTTTGGTCTGTGTTGGTGATTTTTATCAGCTACCGCCAGTCAAGGGAATTCCCCTGTACGTTGATCCAAAAGGAGTGAATCTTTGGGATACCAACTTTGAAATTGCTGAACTAACACAAGTTGTCAGGCAACAAGATGCATCTTTTGCTGAAATGTTAAATCGTCTGAGAGTTCATAAAAAGAACGAAACTCTAAGCCCAAATGACATCAACATGTTGAAGCAACGTGAAACTGGTGAAGAATGCGATGCTATTCATATATTCCCTACAAATGCTCAGGTTGATGAGTACAATATACAGAAACTTAATGAGCGTTGTCCTGAGGCAATCACTATTCACGCTAGAGACTTTGCTAGAAATCCACAAACTGGAAGAATAGAAAGGAAAGTTGGATTTCATGCAAAAGTTTTCAACTCTTGTTTGGAAAAATGTGTTTCCTTGGGTGTTGGTGCCAGAGTAATGCTTAGGAAAAATGTTGATGTTTCTGATGGACTTGTCAATGGAGCCTGTGGCACAGTTGTCCACATAAGCAGAAAACAAAGACGTGATGATGATGAAGATGATGACTTCCCATCAGCTATCCATGTTGAATTTGATGATCCAAATGTTGGTAAAGTTCAGAGATCGAAGCTGCGACAGAAATTTTCTCCAAATTCGACTGTTATTGAAGTGGAAGAAGATCAAGTCTCAAACGATGGTGGTTTAAGACGTCAGTTTCCACTTAAATTGGCATGGGCATGCACCGTTCATAAAGTGCAAGGACTCACAGTAGATCAAGCGGTCGTCTCACTTGACAAGGTATTTTCTCCGGGACAAGCATATGTTGCACTGAGTCGTGTGAGAACCCTCGATGGACTAATAATTAATAACTTCAAAGACTCTGTCATATATTGTAATGAGAAAATTGACTCCTCTATGAAAAACATGCCCCGACTTGCTTTAGAAAATTACAGTTTTGTAAAGACACCTGGCGTGTTTACAATTGCTCTTCATAATGTACAAAGTCTTCGAGCTCATGTTCAAGATCTTCAAGTTCACAGACAGATAATGAATGCAGATTGCATCTGTTTAACTGAAACGTGGCTAAAAGTTGAAGACCAAGTACAGATTCCAGGATTTGTTTTTAAGAGCAATCCAAGAGCTAAATGTTATGACAACAGTACTCCACTTTTCACTGATTTAAAACTACAAAGAGGAGGTGGAGTTGGACTATTCTGTTGTGAAAGCATTCATTTTAATGTCAGGGTTCCAGAACCTTGTAACTTGGAATGTCTATACTTTGCAGTTCCACATCTAAGTTTGAATGCTGCTTTGCTGTACAGACCTAATTCATATCCACTTAATCTGTTTCGACAAAATATGTTGCATGTTATTGATGAGCTGGAGAAACAGTCAGGAAAGAAAGTGATTATGGGAGACTTCAATGAGGACATCTTGACATCATCTACAATTGGTACACTAATGGAACTACATGGATACAGTCAACATGTGCAACACCCTACCACTGAAAAAGGTACACTGATAGACCATGTCTATGTTAAAGATGCAGAAAATGTCTCTGTTGAAATTGTGCAAACGTATTACAGTTACCACCAAGCAGTCCTTATTTCACTGAGGTAAAAATTAATGTGTGTGATTATGTAATGAAATCCGTATAACCTGCATTATTTGTTTCTTGTCTGTGCTCTTACTTGTTCAATGTTCATCCTGAGCTTCCAACTGGCATACAACTGCAGGGCAAGTGTACAACTGGAGACGGTATGTTCTAAGTCTATCTATATCTAAATGAATAACTCTTATAATGATCCATCAGTTGAATATGTACAGCTGTTCCATGTTGTGATTGAAGTATTATCTGAAGGTAATCCATTTACTCAATGCAACACTCTGAAATGAGAATTGTATCACTGTATTGTCTGTTCTGTTTTTGTGTCCATACGATATGAGCGCTATCCTGAGATTCCAACATGGTCAGAGTCCAGTTAATCCAGCCTGTAATTCAAACAAGTGATCATCATTTTCAACCCAACATCTCCCATAATTGCTCTTCTTTCTTGAGCTATTAAGCTTCACCCAACCAAGGTAATTGTAGTATTTACTTTGTATTCATCTTAATGCTTTATTATTATTATTATTATTATTATTATTATTATTTTAATTCTGCTTAAATTCTCAGTTTTGAGAGATTTATTTTTAACTGACATTTAATCCATAATCTAATTTCAGTCATTCTAAGCCATCCAAATCATAATGGATGCTTCCAAACATTATAGGAAGCATCCACAAAGACTGCCTGCATCCATCCATTTGTCTCCTAATATCACAATTAAGTCAATAGAACAACACAAAATTGGTAAGTAGACTCAGTTGTGCATGATTACACAAGCAGAATAAAGGCATGGTTAAATTAATCAACTATATGCAAGCACATCTGCAAGTCATCTTTTTAGACGTATGAAATGCACACGTCAGAATTTCTCCCATACAAGAGATTCTGTACTCCATCTAACACATAATTATGTACCTCAGTAACTTTCTTACGGAAGAAAACAACTGATGACAATGTAAATGTAGTAGTGTCAGAATAAAACTGATTCATTTGTTCAGGCACTGTTTCACCTAATAGCAATATATTTTCAGGTTTGTGCATCAAGTCTCACTAACTACTGTCAAAGGTAAGTGTGCAGATGTCTACATATTTCACTAAATGTATCAGATGTGCAAACACTTTATCAATCAGTTAATGTTCCATGTCTGTATTTTCAGATTTCTGCAATATGTTAAACTTCAAACTTCCGCCTTATCCATTATGATTCTCCACTCCATGAACTGTGTTTATGAAGAAGCACACAACCAATCAAAAGGTAAATTCATATATCTGCAATACTCGAATTGAACCTTTTCTTAAAGCAATCTTTCTCCCGTTGATACATTTTCAGGTTTGTGCATCAAAACCCAATATCTCCTGTCCACTACTCCCAAAAGGTGAGTGTACAGATTGCTAAATGGTTTTTGTTGTGCAAACACTTTAATTATCAAGAAGTTAATTTTCCATGAATGCATTTTCAGATTTCTGCAATTGACTACACATCAAACTTCCTTGTCCAATATGACTCTCCACCCAATGAACTGTTTTTATGAAGAGGCACACAACCAATCAAAAGGTAAATTAATATATCTGCAGTACTCAAATTGATTCATTTCTTAAAGCAGTCTTTCACCTGTTGATACATTTTCAGGTTTGTGCATGAAAACCCAATATCTACGGTCCACTACTCCAAAAAGGTGAGTGTGCAACTAACATAGACAGCTGTACAATGTTTCAGTTGTGTAAACACTATCCATCAGTTAATGTTCCATGACTGTATTTTCAGATTTCTGCAATGTTACACTTCAAACTTCCGCCTTATCCATTATGATTCTCCGCTCCATGAACTGTTTTTATGAAGAGGCACACAACCAATCAAAAGGTAAAATCATAGATCTGCAATAGTCCAATTGATTCATTTCTTAAAGCAGTCTTTCACCTGTTGATACATTTTCAGGTTTGTGCATGAAAACCCAATATCTACGGTCCACTACTCCAAAAAGGTGAGTGTGCAACTAACATAGACAGCTGTACAATGTTTCAGTTGTGTAAACACTATCCATCAGTTAATGTTCCATGACTGTATTTTCAGATTTCTGCAATGTTACACTTCAAACTTCCGCCTTATCCATTATGATTCTCCGCTCCATGAACTGTTTTTATGAAGAGGCACACAACCAATCAAAAGGTAAATTCATAGATCTGCAATAGTCCAATTGATTCATTTCTTAAAGCAGTCTTTCACCTGTTGATACATTTTCAGGTTTGTGCATGAAAACCCAATATCTACGGTCCACTACTCCAAAAAGGTGAGTGTGCAACTAACATAGACAGCTGTACAATGTTTCAGTTGTGTAAACACTATCCATCAGTTAATGTTCCATGACTGTATTTTCAGATTTCTGCAATGTTACACTTCAAACTTCCGCCTTATCCATTATGATTCTCCGCTCCATGAACTGTTTTTATGAAGAGGCACACAACCAATCAAAAGGTAAATTCATAGATCTGCAATAGTCCAATTGATTCATTTCTTAAAGCAGTCTTTCACCTGTTGATATGTTTTTCAGGTTTGTGCAATATGTTACACTTCAAAGTTCCACCTTATCCATTATGATACTCCACTCCATGAACTGTTTTTATGAAGAGGCACACAACCAATCAAAAGGTAAATTAATATATCTGCAATACTCAAATTGACTCATTTCTTAAAGCAGTCTTTCACCTGTTGATATGTTTTTCAGGTTTGTGCAATACGTTACACTTCAAACTTCCGCCTTATCCATTATGATTCTCCGCTCCACAAACTGTTTTTATGAAGAGGCACAAAACCAATACAACGGTACATTGAATTGTATGTCTGCAAAGCCTGAATTTACCCATTTGCATGGTTTCACTGAATAAATGTACATCTTCTGGTTTGTGCATCACAACTAAATATCTACTGTCAAAAGTTGAGTGGAGAGTAATGTCAACGTAAATTACAAAATGTTTAAGTGGTGCAAACTCCAATCAACTTGTTAATGTTCCTTGAATGTATCTTCAGATTTCTGCAATAGCTACAGTTGAAACTTCTTCCGTATCCATTAAATGATTGTCCACTCTATGAACCCTTTTTAGTAAGAAGCACACAACTGAAAAAAGATATAATCTATTATCCTTTGTGCTTGTTAATCAGAAGTTGATACTAATTTGACTAAACTTTTCTGCTTCCCTTTCTTACAGTGAATACAAAATCATTGTTCAAGTATCTTCAGAAAATGTCCCGGCAAAACTCTAAACTGATGCAGGCAGTCAATAGTCAAAGATATCACAAATGCATAACCACAAAAGTAACACAATTCTATATGAAATGTTGGATGGATAGCTTGTATTATATTTGGCCTATGTACAGCAAACTTAGATGCCAGCCAAAGGAGGATGGCTTGCCCCTGCTGAGTCTGGTTCCTCCCAAGGTTTCTCCCTATACCTCTCTGCTGATGATCCTCTTCACTAATTTAGGGAGTTTTTCCTTGCCACTGTTGCCTTCTGGCTTGCTCACTGGGGTTTTAAGGCACAATATTTTCAATGTAAATTGTTTGTAAAGAACAATAAATACATGATGAATTAGAATATACTTTTGTCCTTGCTTTCATAAACTTTAATGTAGTCTTTCAATGTCCTTTTTTTTGTTTACTCATCTACATTTAATTTTATGTAGAATTTGTTTAATCTATATTAATTGACATCTCCAAGCACAATTCATATCACACGGTGTTACATAGAGGATACATGATAATGGATAAAATGATATAGTAGTCATTTTCTTTGCATTCAGGTTATTTCATTTGTACTATGAAATCTGGAATTGAAAGAAACTAGAATTGGAGAAAATAGTTAAAGTGATTTATATTTAGTGTACACAACACAAGTATTCATGCTGTAAGGCTTAATTGATGATCCCATTTAAGTGTCTTGAGTGTCTTTTTTATTTCTTTTGATTCTCAATGAAACCAACAAACATAAAATGCTTTCTTATGGTATAAAATGGCAGGAGTTGACCCACTAAGTGCACATTATTTTTGTTCATAACTGTCAATTTAACAAGTATAAAACTTAGTGGAAATGTTGCAAAGATGTCCCCGTATTGTTGATCAGATGTTCTATTATTATGTCACCCCACAGAAGAATTGAAACCCTTTACCTCATCTGTGAGAGCACAATTCTTCTCATACAATGAAACATATGGCACACAGATACTATAATGTTGAAGATATCTTTTTATATGAAAAGGAACACCGATGAAGCATAAACTTGCATGCTAACAAATAATGTTTTTGAAGCATAGTGTAGAGCAAGAAGAGCAAATATGGCAACAGTATAATATACATAAAAAACAAGATCAGAAGTAGAGACGTTCAAAAATGAACAAAAATAAAATCCTCATAAAATCCAACATCTGGAACAAACACAATATTGACCACCCTGGATTTGAAGCCCCAACCTTAGAGGGTTGAAACCAGCAGCTTAGAAGAGTGCACCACTCAGTCAATGCACATCACAGCATACTGTATAAGAGAGGTTAAGGTGTGAGAATGATCTCAAAACTTCAAAATCAAACAGAACATCAGATGAGAAAGACCAAAACACATTCTTGATTCAATGTGAACACAGAGAAAATCCAATGGCTTGAACAGAAGCAACATTAACCACCCTGGATTCGAACTCATGACCTTTTGGGTTTGGGACCACGACCTTAGCATAGTGAGCCACATTAGTTGATGCACATTTGACATGCCAAGAAGAGAGGTTAAGATGTGAGAATGATCTCAAAACTTCAAAATCAAACAGAGATTCCGATGAGAAAGACCAAGAAAATATTCTTGATTCAACACACAGAAAATCCAATGGCTTGAACAGAAGCAACCTTGACCACCCCGGATTCGAACCCACGACCTTTTGGGTTTGGGACCAGTGCCTTAACAGAGTGAGCCACATAAGTTGATGCACATTTGACATTCCACAGAAGAGATTTTAAGGTGTGAGAATTAACTCTCAAAAGCCCGAAGTAGCATTTTAGCCAGATTAGCATGCTACGCTGAAAAATGCTAACGTTGCTCAAAGTTAACCAGATAGCTCAGGAGAACCATTAGAGTCAATAGAAACGTGTTAGCATTTTAGCTAATTAGCATGCTAAGCTAACTAGCATAAATCAACAAGCACAGGCACGGTCAACTTCAGAGCAGTACATGTCGGGAACGGTAGTGAATATCAAAAATCTGTTCAGTCATTTCTGTCAGATCCAGTCTGAAGTTCATCTGATAAAATTCTGAACAAAATTGAACAAGATTTCAGGGAGGAGTAGCGAAAAAACTGTATTTCATTCCATTCAATATGGCGGACAGACGCCATGTTGGAAAATGACAATTGAGACATCATGAGAATCGGCATAACCAAAGGAATAAAATGACATAAAAATAACAAAAATTAATCAACATTTACAGTAGTTATAAGGGGTTTTGCAAGAATCGTTATATCTCTTGAACACTAGGTGGCGCTGTCTTCCAACTTCCGGGGTACTTCCGGCACATGGTGTTGATGATGCCTATCGATTTTTGTGAAGATTTGTACAGTAGTTCAAAAGTTATAGCAATTTTTGACAAATTTCAAAATGGCGGACGGGTTGTCCAGGTGGTCTTGACAAAATTGACATCCACAGATTCGAAATGATCTACAGAAACCATAGACATCAAGATCATAATTTTCTGATGAATTGTTCAGAAGTTATAAGCAAAAAAGTGCATTTTTGGTATCTCAACACCCATAGGTGGCGCTGTTCCCAAATTTGGCATGGACCCCCAGGTTATGGTGTAGATGAAGTGTACCAAGATTGGTATCGATTGATCAAAGTTTGGCCGAGATACAGCATCTCTACCGATTTGAGGTCAACCTCTGTAAGTTCACAGCATCATAACTTTTTTTTTCACTAGTGTTCAAAAAATTCTGTTCAGTCTATTCTGTGCGGCTCAGTCCAAAGATTATCTGTGCCAAATTTCAGAAGAATTGGACCAATTTTGAAGGAGGAGTAGTGTTTAGACTGATTACTGTACTTTTCAAAATGGCTGCTACTGTAATGGGCGGAGTCTTAATGTAAGATATGGAATGGAATCTACATGAAGAGTCAAAACAGATGTACTAAGTTTTATTTTCATAGAATTAGTGGTTCAAGAGTTATTAACGTTTGAATGTTGAAATTTTGAGCTGGTGGTGGCGCTATAGAGTTTGGCCTAGAGACCCCAAAGTTGGTCAGGTCACTAATAATGGTCATCTCTACAAGTGTGCCAAATTTCATCATTTTCCCATGTTTCCTTCATAGGGCTGCCATAGACCCCCATTGAGAAGAAGAAGAAGAAGAAGTAGAATAATAATAATAAAACATACAGATACAATAGGGGCTACAGCCCTCTGGGCTTGGCCCCTAATTAAAGCTGCAAGCAGCCTTTCTGGGGCCAAGCCCTTATTGCTCTTTGGCTTTTAAGGGTTTTTCAAGCAACTTTTTCAGCACTTTACCAGAACAGATAGATTCAGAATTACAGATAAGGTGAAATCAGAAGGTCTGATGAGAACGAACACAGAATGAAGTTACAAAAACACACTTATTTTTGATCCCATTTTAAGAAACTTTAGTACAGCTCTTACCCATGTAATAAAGGATTTAAAATGACAACTTTATACCCAATTTTAAACTTTTCCCATACAGGTTTCGAACCCACAACCTCACAGGTTCAGAACCAACGCCTTAGCTAAGTGTGCCACATTAGTTGACACACAATTTACACGGCACAGAAGAGAGGTTAAGGTGTGAGAATGATCTCTCTCACAAGCCCGAAGCAGCATTTTAGCCAGATTAGCATGCTACGCTAAAAAATGCTAACATTGTCAAAGTTAACCAGATTGCTCAAGAAACCCATTAGAGTGAATAGAAAGGTTTTAGCATTTTAGCTAATTAGCATGCTAAGCTAATTAGCATAAATCAACAAGCACAGGCACGGTCAACTTTGGAGCTGTACATCTCTGGAACGGGAGTGAATATCAAAAATTTGTTGAGTCATTTCTTTCAGGCCCGGTCTGAAGTTCATCTGTTAAAATTTTGAACAAAATTGAACAAGATTTCAGGGAGGAGTAGCGAAAAAACTGTATTTCATTCCATTCAATATGGCGGACAGACGCCATGTTGGAAAATGACAATTGAGACATCATCAGAATCGGCATAACCAAAGGAATAAAATGACATAAAAATAACAAAAATTTATCAACATTTACAGTAGTTATAAGGGGTTTTGCAAGAATCGTTATATCTCTTGAACACTAGGTGGCGCTGTCTTCCAACTTCCGGGGTACTTCCGGCACATGGTGTTGATGATGCCTATCGATTTTTGTGAAGATTTGTACAGTAGTTCAAAAGTTATAGCAATTTTTGACAAATTTCAAAATGGCGGACGGGTGGTCCAGGTGGTCTTGACAAAATTGACATCCACAGATTCAAAATGATCTACAGAAACCATAGACATCAAGATCATAATTTTCTGATGAATTGTTCAGAAGTTATAAGCAAAAAAGTGCATTTTTGGAATCTCAACACCCATAGGTGGCGCTGTTCCCAAATTTGGCATGGACCCCCAAGTTATGGTGTAGATGAAGTGAACCAAGTTTGGTATCGATTGATCAATGTTTGGCCGAGATACAGCATCTCAACCCATTTGAGGTCAACCTCAGTAAGTTCACAGCATCATAACTTTTTTTTTCACTAGTGTTCAAAAAATTCTGTTGAGTCATTTCTGTGCGGCTCAGTCCAAAGAACATCTGAGCCAAATTTCAGAAGAATTGGACTAATTTTGAAGGAGGAGTAGTGCTTAGACTGAATACTGTACTTTTCAAAATGGCCGCTACTGTAATGGGAGGAGTCTTAATGTAAGATATGGAATGGAATCTCCATGAAGAGACAAAACAGATGTACTAAGTTTTATTTTAATAGAATTAGTGGTTCAAGAGTTATTAATGTTTGAATGTTGAATTTTTGAGCTGGTGGTGGCGCTATAGAGTTTGCCCTAGAGACCCCAAAGTTGGTCAGATCACTAATAATGGTCATCTCTACAAGTGTGCCAAATTTCATCATTTTCCCTTTTTCCCTTCATAGGGCTACCATAGACTCCCATTGGACGAGAAGAAGAAGAAGAAGAAGAATAATAATAATAATAATAATTAAAGCTGCAAGCAGCCTTTCTGGGGCCAAGCCCTTATTGCTCTTTGGCTTTTAAGGGTTTTTCAAGCAACTTTTTCAGCACTTTTTACAGAACAGATAGATTCAGAATTACAGATAAGGTGAAATCAGAAGGTCTGATGAGAACGAACGCAGAATGAAGTTACAAAAACACACTTATTTTTGATCCCATTTTAAGAAACTTTAGTACAGGTCTTACCCATGTAATAAAGGAATTGAAATGACAACTTTACACCCAATTTTAAACTTTTCCCATACAGGTTTCGAACCCTCAACTGGAATGGTTCAGGATTCATGATATGGGGTCTAGCAACTTGCGCCACTCAGAGGACATTAAGGACTTAAAAAGTAGAGGCTTCAGCGAAAGAATAAGTATACAAAATCATGTTAACTAAAAATCTAAATGGCGGACACATGGTTCATTCAGAATGTGTGAGAAAACAGGTTTCCAATTAAATGGGAAGGAGTAATGCGAGTATTATCTAGGTAATAATCCAAGTGACAATTCACAGCTTTATAAATGTTGAGAGAAAGAGTCAAATATCGATTTATCTGGGTTATAGGTAAGTCAGAATGTATCAGTACTGAAGGTTAATAGTTCAGTGCTTATAGTAGTAAATATTTTTTATTGTAACAGTTAAAAGTTCATTGTACTGCTGAAACAATTGAATTAACAAGACAATGTATCTAGAATGTGGAAATCACAGTCTTTGGGTCAACTGCACGTCACTTACAACAGTAACATGTGGTTGGCCAACACATTGCGGTTCCTGAGTTCTTGGTTGGGAACAAAAAAAAAAAATAGAATCTTGTTTAACCATTTTTGTGCAGCTCATTTATAATTTGACTTAAATTATACACTAGATGTTTAGACCAGTAATGGAAATTTTATAGGGGACTAAAATTAAAGTCCAGGTCATACAAAAAGAGGATTAGTTAGAGTTTCAAAACAAAAAATTAAAGCAATATAAATGGAAGTACAGGTACAAAAAGAGAGGACAAAAGCTAGTGTTGTATTGCATTTATTTAGAAGGAAATACATTTGGGTGAAAAAAGGAACAATCAAAAGTAAAATACTGATAAAGAAAGCATCTTGTATAGTTGCAAAACTTAAACATTTATTCAAGTAGAAGAAAGCTTCACAATTAAATCATATTTTTACAGCAACGTATATTTCCATTACAAATTTTAGCAACTAGATATGGGGGGGAAAATAAACATTTTAACCATTGAAAAGTAAACCCCTATAGTATTTTTTTTTACAAGAAAATACAAGTTATACAGGTTGTATAAATTTATCACAAGTCTATGTATCACACTTTGTTTTTTTACATGAATGTTTGGTTTCGGTTACAGGTCTTTTTTGTGGCATGAAAAGTGCAGCAGGTTCTTGTGACGATTCGGTTTCTACAGTTTGAAGAAACTGTTCATCGTTTGAATGTTTGGTTTCTTTTACTGCAGTTTTTTGCGGGATAAAAAGTGCAGCAGGTTCTGGTGACAATTGAGTTTCTTCAATGTGAAGAAGCTCCTCATCAGTATCGTCGTTGGGTGTTTCTTGCATTTGTAGAACCTGCATGTTTTGTGTAAATGTTACTGTTAAACTTTTCATGGCCAGGAACATCTGTTCGATGTCCTGTGCATCGGTTTTGCCCAGGTCAAGTAGTGGTGTTAAAAATCTCTTCAAAATGGAATTTGACATGGTTAAAGAGAGCTCAGTTTTGTTCTCTTTAAATTCCAAAATGCCACCAAGTTTTGTGACGTAAGCGGTGCCACTCCTTAACATTTTGCACTTTGTGCAGCGGTGGAAAGCACATTGTGGAGCAAAATCTTGTTGAAGAGTAGCACACTTCGGGCAGTGTTTACTGATGTTAATTTGCACACCTTGTAAAGCAGAGGTGATGTTTTTGTGAGGAGAAATTTCATCCTCAGACATTTGATGAAGTGGTCCAGTAGAAATTTGAATTTTTAAAGGTGTAATTGTTGTGTGTCTGGTTGATTGTAAGAAGGTTTTTTGTTGATACCTTTTTGTCATCAGGTTCGTAAAGTTATATGAATTTCCTTGATAGACCTCACTAATGAAGTTGTCCCACAAGGCAATTTGAATTCCTCCGGTTTCATCAGTTATCCAACAGTTCATTACCTCTGCTTCAGTATTGTTAAAAAACACATTTTTAACAGACTCTATCTTTGTTACTTTGGCTTTTAGTGTGGGGATCTGTACACAGAGTGCAAGAGTGAAAATCAACAGTCATGCAATTTGTTTTCAATGTACTTCAAGTTTTAGTTTGTATGGAAAAATGTTGTGCAACTTACATGATGCTGTGCATCTAGGGTTTTCATTTCGGCAATGGTGGAGGGGTGTGGTTGCTTTGGGGGTTTATGGGGGAATGGTACTTGAGTCACTTCGAGTGTTGTAGAGCTGGTACTCTGGATGTCATATTTTGTGTCATTGCTGTCTGGAAAACGAAAGAAACATTTTTAAAAATTAGATGATGAGGAGGCACATGTGCAATCACTTACATTTTACTTAAAACACCGTGTAATTTTTGTTTAAAATACTGAGAATAACAACAAATAAAGCATTGTAAATTCTGACCATGTCACAAAAGTAAATCGAAACTGTATACAAATATATACTTGCCTCACAGACAAGAGAAATTAATGGAAAGTTTGAAGTGTCGACTTTCGAATCATTTCATGTTTTTTAATCTTAAACACTTTCAGATTATGTAATCTGCATGAAAAATTCTCTTGTTTTCTCAAGACACATTAATTATTGTTTGCCGGTGCACCACAGCAAGCTTTATGTGTTTGAGCACTGATTAGTTGAGATATATATATATATATATATATGCTTATGATTTATATAAATTTTGTGCTATCTGTTGACTAATTGGACTAAGTGAAGAATTGCTAGTTGACTAGAAAAATCAAGGGCAATCAAAAAAAAAAAAAAGTAACTTATGGTAAGACATCTAAAAATTACTACAGATAAAAAGTGGAGTAAAATATACAAGGCATACTTACTTGGAACTTTCTTTGCATTCATGAGTTTGATTGCGGAGCAGTTCCTTGCAGCATTGTTCCATGAGGTTTGTTGATTACACTGAAAGATGACTGTGTGGTGGTATGTGTCCCTGTCAGTTTGTAGTGAAGCGGTGAAGTATTTGCTATTAATTTTAGATAGTTTTATGGGTGATACAGAATGCACGTATCCTGAAATTGAGTCTGGAAGTTGGTTCATTTTTCTCTCAATTTTGTTTTTCAATATTTCTGTTCTTACAGTGGAAAAAATCTAATGGAATCCTTCGCAGGATACTCTGGTATTTAACATAATTCACAATTGATTGGGAATGTACCATTACTAATTAGTTGGTTCATAGTTAATTAATTGGAGTGTGTCATTCGTTGATGTTGATTTTAAGTTTATTAGTTGATTAAGGTCTTTAGTGGTAAGTTGTGGATAGATTCATACTTGTAAGTTAATTGGCTTGTTTGTCAATACACTACATTTGATTTTTGCCTGTTATCTATTTGTGGTATAGGCAGGTAAAAATAATACACTGATTTATGTATAGTTTTCTATAGATATCTATAAGTATTGTGAAATAAAGAAAAATGACAATGATATTTTATGGAATTAATTCTTTATTCATTTTAGTAAATATAACTTTTGTGTGGTAAACATGGAAAAGTTGAGTGACATGTATAGCAATGATACTGGTATGATGAAATTGTCTGTTAAGTCTGTGTTACTGCTGTTGTTGATATTATCACTGGCTTGTATTATATTTAGCCTATGTGCAGCAAATTTAGATGCCAGCCAAAGGAGGATGGCTTGCCCCTGCTGAGTCTGGTTCCTCCCAAGGTTTCTCTCTATCTCAGTCTGCTGGTGCTCCTTTTCACTAATTGAGGGAGTTTTTCCTTGCCATTGTTGCCTTCTGGCTTGCTCACTGGGGTATTAAGGCACAATATTTTCAATGTATCTGTGTAAAGTGTTTCTAAAGAATAATAAATACATGATGAAATAAAATATACTTTTGTCCTTGCTGTCATGAACTTCCATGTATTCCAATGTCTTTTTTGTTTACTGATGTACGTTAGATGTTCGAAGTAGAATTTTAGTGTTGTAAAACAATTAATATATATTTATCTGGGTTATAGGTAATTCAGAATGTATCAGTACTGAAAGTTAATAGTTTAGTGTTTATAGTAGTATATATTTTTATTGTAACAATTAAAAGTTCATTGTAGTGCTGAAACAATTGAATTAACAAGACAATGTATTTGGAATGTGGAAATTGCAGTCTTTAGGTCAGCTGCATGTAGCCAGAGCAACGAGCGGGACAATGCAAAATGCCCAAAATGGAATTTAAGTCAGGACAACAGATCAACCATTCAGTCAATGCATTTTAAATGGGCTGCAGCGGAGAGGTTAAGGTGTAAGAAGCAAAAAGCATTAGACCACATGCTAACTAATTAATCAAGCTGCACCTGGTCTTAATTTGGCAGTATATCAGGGAAAGAGCATGTTCTGCTCAGTTTATCTGTTTTTCTACAGCAGGTACGTTTGTTTTAAAGGTGTCTGTTTATTGATTATTCTTAATTGCTTTGATTGTGGATAATTTGATGAAATATTTAGTATGTTCATTTTGTTTGTTGTTTGTAATGACCATGTGTTCAAAATGGCAACTCCTTTCAAGTGTTTTCTCTTTACTTTAATTAGTTGTCTTATGCTAGTCTATTGTTTGATTTGTAATGCAATTCTGGAGTTTATTGGAAGGTTGTTTAATGTTAGGAATTTTGTGTGTGTGTTTTGGTAAAGTGATGCACAAGAATTTACTAATTCTGATTCAGATTGTTTGCAAATTATTTAAACAAAGTAATTTAGTCTTTGTAGTCTACACTATATTTTCTTGAAAATTATGTTGGTAATTGGTAAAGTTTAATAAAGAGTTTATTATTAACAGTTTCTTTTTTTTTTGTGTGTGTGTGTGAAATGTGTAAATTGAATCTATGCTAAACAATGCTTCTTTTTATGTGTGCTGGTAAATTGACAAGAGTGTGAGTTGAGGTAACATTTATAATTCTTGTAGATGTAAAAACAAAATTGAATGTACTTTTTAAATGTATGTTATGTAACTTATCACTCTTTTTTGCATGTGCTGGTACACTGGTAAAAGAGTTGAGGTATTTCAAACTTTTTGAACTTTATTCAAATGTATTTAGAATATACTGCTGAAGTAAATGTTTAACAAAGCATGGCTGACAAGTGTAACTTTTTCTTTTATGCGTGGTGGTGCACTGGTTAAAGACTGCGAGCTGAGGTAAGGCAATTCTTTGTAACCATTAAAAATGAATTTGGAATGTACTGCTGAACTGTTTTTTATTATTGTAAAATGAAGCATGGCTGACAAGTATAACTTTTTTCTTTTATGCATGGTGATGCACTGGTTAAAGACTGCGAGCTGAGGTAAGGCAACTTTTGTAACCATTAAAAACAATTTAGAACAGTGCTGAAGTAAGTGTTTAATTGTATAACAAAGCATGGCTGACAAGTATACCTTTTTTTTCTTTAATGTGTGGTGGTGCACTGGTTAAAGACTGAGTTGTGTGAGTTGAGGTAAGGCAATGTTTTGTAACCATTTAAAA
Source organism: Carassius gibelio (assembly GCF_023724105.1). Taxonomy (NCBI): domain Eukaryota; kingdom Metazoa; phylum Chordata; class Actinopteri; order Cypriniformes; family Cyprinidae; genus Carassius; species Carassius gibelio. Next base: position 27,952,503 of record NC_068418.1, read on the forward strand.
AAGAATTTGGAATGTACTGTGAAGTAAATGTATAACAAAGCATGGCTGACAAGTAAACCTTTTTTTCTTTTATGCATGGTCATGCACTGGTTAAAGACTACAAGCTGAGGTAAGGCAACTTTTGTAACCATTAAAAACAATTTAGAACAGTGCTGAAGTAAGTGTTTAATTGTATAACAAAGCATGGCTGACAAGTATACCTTTTTTTTCTTTAATGTGTGGTGGTGCACTGGTTAAAGACTGAGTTGTGTGAGTTGAGGTAAGGCAACTTTTATAACCATTAAAAACTATTTAGAACAGTGCTGAAGTAAGTGTTTAATTGTATAACAAAGCATGGCTGGCAAGTATACCTTTTCTTTCATTTGGGGTGGCACATTGGTTAAAGACGGAGTTGAGGTAAGTCAAACTTTTTGAACATTTAGAATATACTGCTTAAGTACATTTAAATGTATAACAACGCATAGCTAAAAATTGTACCTTTTTTCTTTTATGTGTGGTGGTGCACTGGTAATAGACTGCTTTGGCTATCGTCAAGAGAGTCGTTTGGCTATCGTCAAGAGAGTCGTTTGGCTATCGTCAAGAGAGTCGTTTGGCTATCGTCAAGAGAGTCGTTTGGCTATCGTCAAGAGAGTCGTTTGGCTATCGTCAAGAGAGTCGTTTGGCTATCGTCAAGAGAGTCGGCATGCCGCGACCGAAGAAGAGGGCAACGATAGCCAAACGGCTTTATGCTCAGAGACGTGCAAATACAGAGGTTACGCTGAATCCTCTTAAAAAAAATGAGGCATTGCTGTCACCAAAAGCTGGCAGCATTGAAAACCCTTGCAAACTGGCATCAGTAAATGCATCAGAAAACATTGCAAACTCGCATCTGTTAAATACGCAATCCCTTGCAATCCCTTGCAATCCCTTGAAAACCCTTGAAAACCCTTGCAAACCCTTGAAAACCCTTGAAAACCCTTGCAAACCCCTTGCAACCCCTTGCAAACCCTTGACAACCCTTGAAAACTCTTGCAAACCCTTGAAAACCCTTGAAAACCCTTGCAAACTCGTATCCGTAAACCTTGCAAACTTGCATCTGTCAAATACGCAAACCCTTGCAAACCCTTGCAAACCCTTGAAAACCCTTGAAAACTTTCCACAGAAATCAGTGCAGAAAGTTTCTCTCGGTCAAGCAGTTGGCAGCAGTTTTCCACGACCTTCTGGTAAAGCCCTTTACAGTGAAGTTGTAAAACGCTCTTCCAAGGTATGTGAATCGGTCAAGACTGAGGTAAGGACATATGATTTTCAAGTAGACTCAGGCAAGGTCAGTCGACCCCAGATGAGGTACCCAATGAAAAGCAAATCAAAACCCATGCAATCTGAACAAAACATTCCTGCAAGTTCCCATGAAAGTGCTTTGGGTGTTTGTTCTGATTTTCCACAGAAACCCATGCTAAAAGGATCTTTTGATCAAGCTGATTCCCGCTTTGGAAATTCACGCAACAGGCAGTGTGGAGCCATCAGTTTGACGGCGGTGTTGAAAAGCAAGCTGAAGAATGTGCTGATGTGGTCAACACCAGATCTGGATGGTGTCTTGGTTGCAGGAACACGCCTCTATGAGTATCTGAAAAAACATGGTAACATAAAAGACAGACAAGTCAAGGGTAGGAATTACATTGCAGTCCATGAATTACCGAGGAGACACATGTTGGGTAATACTACATTTTCCATTGAGTACACTCCTTCTCTGACTGGTTTTGTTAATGTCAATGAGTACCACGAGTATGACCAAGCCATAAGCAGTGTAGCCATGCCACTTGATGTAGCCCTTCAGCAAACTCTACTTAGTGCTGATGCTTTCTTGTTAACCATTTGTGCCAACACATCTGCAGTTATTAAGCAGGGGTCATGGTATGCAGTCGTTGACTCTCATGCCATCAGGACAGACACAAGTTGTGTGGTTTATCACAGTACCATAGAGTCTCTGTACAACTATATCAATGAGATGGCACAGTTGTTTGGGGAACCTGAGCCACCATTTGAGATAACTGGAGTTTTGGTTCATGCAGATGCAGAATTGTCTGATCCGCTTCAAGAAGCAGGCAGCAGCAGTTTCCCATGCTCTTCCGGTAAAGCCCTCTTAAAACGCACAGCAAAGGTACGTGAATCTGTGAAGACTGAGCCAAAGACCCCTGATTATCCAGTACCTGTGGATGAACTTGCAGACGTGAGAAACCCTAACCTTCCAACGCAGACAGCCTCTGTGTTGCCAAGGAAAGGTAAAAGATTGAGGAAAGAAAAGCACATTGAGCTGTCAGGTAAACGGGTTACAAAATCACATGCTGAAACTGTTGTAACCGATGACTTGATGATCACTGATGTTTCAGTTCCAGATGTCTTTTTTTCTCCCTTAACACATAATGATAAGCAAGCTTTATGTGAGCTCATACAAATGTCCAATGATAACAGTGACCATAATGTCATAAACTTTGGTCCCATATCAGCTCCGTGTCAGACAAAGACCATTAAACCAGACGGCAACTGTTTTTTCAGATCATTGGCACATGTGATATGTGGAAGTGAGGAGAAACACTTGAAGGTTCGCCGTGCAGTTGTGAAACATCTTAAGATGAATACTCCGCTGTTTGAGAGGTACGTGAGAAGTGAGTATTCTTCAGCAGAGGATTATCTGACACGATCTAGAATGTTTTATTCTGGCTCATGGGTAACCGAAATTGACATATTTGTTGCGGCCGATCTTTTCAAAACCACAATAATGACTTTTAATGACGGCCGATGGAATGCGCACAAACCTAACGGAGAGGTATCCACTCAGAATGCAATTTATCTGAAACACTGTAACCGTAATCATTATGAAGTTGTGACGTGTGTTAAGCACAGGGATCGAGATTCTGTTTGTGCAGGAGCATGTGGAAATGTGGTCTCAAATGAGGTCAGCAAACCATGTCTGCGTAAGAGAAAGGTAAGCGATGCTGCAGAATGTTGTCTGACCAAAAGGCATCGGGAGAGATATCGCAATGACAGGGAGTACAGACAAAAAAAGCTGAAGTACGAGAAGTCAAAGTATGGTAACGACCCTGAGTACAGACAGAACAAAATTGAGCATGCCAAAACAAAATATTGTGATGACATGGTTTACAGGGGGAAAAAAATTGAGTATGCCAAAACAAAATATTGTGATGACATGGTTTACAGGGGGAAAAAAATTGAGTCTGCCAAAACAAAATATTGTGATGACATGGTTTACAGGGGGAAAAAAATTGAGTCTGCCAAAACAAAATATTGTGATGACATGGTTTACAGGGGGAAAAAAATTGAATATGCCAAAACAAAATATAGTAGAGATGGATATTACCGAGAGAGAAAAAAGGGAATTCTTCGTGATGAATATAAAAAAAATGTTGATGTTCGTTTATCAAAGTGTGAACGTTCTAAGGTCAAGTACTTGAGTAATGTTCAGTTCCAAAAGCGTGTTTGCCAGTATTCTCGATTGAAATATAAATATAATGTATCTTTTCAGGCAAATGTATGCGAGTATTCAAAGAAAAAATATCTGCAAAACCTGGCCTTCAAAAGAACAGTGCGTGAGTATTCTGTGATGAAATACCATAAAGATGTGAACTTCCGTGCACGTACAATACAAAAAGGTTGTGAAAGGTATGCAAAAAAGAAGGAACGACAAGACATTGATGTTGCTATTGATCATTTTAGACAAGAAATTAACAGTGGTCCAGAGTTTGTGTGCTGTGTTTGTCACCGTTTGCTTTTCAGAAAGCAGGTTGTTGAATGTAGAAGACAATGTTATGAAGACAAAGGTGTAAAAGTTGCTGCTTTGGGGAGAAGATGCATCACAACCAGGTATGTTCATGTCTGTGATCAAAAGTGTGAAGGATCTTCTGCTCATTCCTCAGGATGCAAATTATGGATCTGTCTTACGTGCCATCGAAAAATCCTTTGTGGACAACTGCCCGAAGAGAGCGTTGCAAACAACATGCATTTGGTGGATGTTCCAAATCAACTGAAATGCCTCAACTCTTTGGAACAACATCTCATTGCACGTAACATTCCTTTTATGAAATTACTGTGTCTTCCTCGTGGTAAACAACATGGATGCCATGGTCCTGTAGTGTGCGTCCCAGTAAATGCCACAGATGTGTCCAATATCCTTCCACGGAATGAATGTGACGACAAGATGATAAGGATCAAACTGAAACGCAAGTTAACCTACAAAGGGCATTATGAGTATAAGTATGTACACACTGATCGTGTTCGAAATGCTCTGAAATATTTAATCCAGTTCAATAAGTGGTTCAGTGATGTGGAGATTAATCGGCAGTGGATCAACTCTTTGAATGAACCAGAAGAAAATGTTGTAGATGAAATGGAGCAACAAGATGTAGTTGAAAAGATTGATGACGAAAATAACCTTGATGAACAGCAAGAGGAAGACCTTACCTACATCAAAGAGCAAAGTGGTCTTTTGTCAGATACATCATTGCAACCTGTGGACATCGGTTCAGAAGTAATTGATCAGCATTTCCAGGATGTATTAAATCTGGCACCTGCTGAAGGTAACAGTCCTGTTAGTTTGTTATCCGATAGGTCTAACGAAGCAAAATGTTTCCCTGTTCTGTATCCAACTGGTGGTCCAACATTTCATGATAAGAGGGAGGTAAAAATAACATTGTCGAGATACTTGAATGCAAGAATCCTCAATGCGGATGGACGTTTTGCACGAAGCACAGACTTCATTTTCTATGCACAGTATCTGTCTGAGATTGATCAAGTTGTATCCAATGTTTCAATCGCTTTGCGCAAAGGATCTGAGAAGAGTTTGTTGACCGAAGTGACATCAGATGTGCTAACGAATCCAGACTCGTTATCTAAAATCTTGAATTTTGATGAAGGATACAAGTTTTTGAGACCAATCCGTGGAACACCTCCATATTGGCAGTCTACTCAAAAGGACCTTTTTGCACTTGTACGACAGCTAGGTATTCCGACTTTCTTTGCATCCTTTAGTTCTGCGGATCTCAGATGGCCAGAAATGATTAGTACCATAATCAAACAAGAAGGGAAAAATCTGAAAGCAGATGAACTTGACTGGTCTGAAAAATGTGGATTGATTAGACGAAACCCAGTGACTGCTGCAAGAATGTTTGATCATAGATGGCATTGTTTTCTGAGAGATGTAATCATGTCTTCAGCTCAACCGATCGGCAAGATAGTAGATTACTTTTATCGTGTAGAGTTTCAACAGCGTGGATCTCCTCATGTTCACTGTCTGTTTTGGGTTGAAAATGCCCCAACGTTAAATGAAGACAATGAAGAAAACGATGGTTTGGTTGCTAGTTTCATTGATCGGTACATCACTTGTGAGACCCCAAGCGAGGATGAAACTGATCTGTTTGAGATTGTCAACTGTGTTCAGAAGCACAGTGTCAGACATTCAAAGACATGTCGTAAGAAAAAGACAGTTTGCAGATTTAATTTTCCACGACCCCCATCAAGCCGTACCTTTATTACAAGAGGTGGTAGTCGAGACGATTTGAAAAGCTGTGATGGAAAAGATACTGCACGTACAGTTTTAGAAAAAGTGAAAAAGGCTTTAACAGCTTCTGATATGGATTATGACTCTACTGATGCATTTTTTGAGTCCATTGGTATTAACCAAGCTCTCTTTGAGAAAGTGTATGCGCAGTGTTCCAAAAAGAAATCCGTTGTCCTTAAAAGAAGTCCGAAAGACGTCTGGGTGAACCAGTATAATAAACATTTACTGCGTGCCTGGCAAGGCAACATGGATATCCAGTACGTCACTGATGCTTACTCCGTAGTGGTTTACATTATCAGTTACATCACAAAAGCAGAACAAGAAATGGGATTGTTGCTGCAACGTGCGCAAAATGAAGCCATGAATGGAAACCTTGAAGCGAGATCATCACTGAAGATGCTTGGCAGTGTATATCTTCACAACAGAGAAGTTTCTGCTCAAGAGGCTGTGTATCGTCTGACCGGTATGCACTTGAAGGAATGTTCTCGTAAAGTCCAGTTTATTCCAATTGGATTGAATCCTGTAAAGATGAGTTTGCCTCTTCGTGTCATCAAAAACAAAGTTGATCAGTCTGGTGAAGAAGCTAGCTTTTGGATGACTAGTCTGGTTGACCGATACAAGAATAGGCCAAACACAGAAGAGTTTGAGACCCAATGTCTTGCAAGTTTTTGCTCTGAAAACAGGATCTTGTCAAAATCGGAGGTTTCTTCACAAAAAAAGTCTTCTGAAGACAAGGTGATCAAGCTTAACAACGACTGCGGTTATATGATGAAGAGAACTCGAACTGACCCTGCTGTTGTTCGATATCCGAGATTTTCTCCCAAAAAAGATCCAGAAAAGTACTTTCATTCATTGTTGCAACTTTTCTTGCCACATTATGAAGATTATCAGCTCAAGCCTGAGAGTTTTACCACTTATGAGGAATTCTACAACAGTGGTGCTGTGAAATGTGGGAGAAATGTGACTCAAGTCAAATGTATTGTTGATGCTAATCGAGCACTCTTTGAAAAGGAAAGTGACAAAATTGATCGAGCTCAACAGCTTTTGGAGCAAGGTGTTGATTTGGAAGATGCTTGGGCTGCGTTATGTCCTGAAACTGAAAAGGAACGTCACGAATGCTTAGAACTAAGGAAGAGTAATACAATTCCTGATGAAGATGATTCTGAGTGTTCTATTCCAGATCTTGTAACGAACCCTCGAACTCCATACAGTATTGAAACCAATCAGGCTGGAATGTCTAGGGAAGAGGCATTATGTTTACTGCGATCATTAAATGCACAACAATCTGCAATCTTTTACAAAGTACGGAAATGGTGTTTAGAGAAATTTCTTGGTGAAAACCCTGAACCATTTCACTTGTTTGTCACTGGTGGAGCAGGCACAGGCAAGAGTCATTTAATCAAAGCGATCTACTATGAATCCTCCAGACTTTTATCTCAGCTGTCCGAAAACCCTGATGATAGAAGTGTGATTTTAACTGCGTCAACCGGAGTGGCCAGTTTTCAAATTGGTGCTTCTACAATCCATAATACCTTTTCCATAGGTGCCAATGTCAAACTGCCATATCAGCCCCTAAGTGATGACAAAATCAATTCACTGCGTGCAAAACTTGGAGGTTTGCAGATTCTGATCATTGATGAGGTGTCTATGGTTGACCATCACCTTTTGTCTTATGTTCATGGTAGATTGAGACAAATTAAGCAAACTGGTGACTACTCAATTTTTGGAAGAGTCAGTTTGGTCTGTGTTGGTGATTTTTATCAGCTACCGCCAGTCAAGGGAATTCCCCTGTACGTTGATCCAAAAGGAGTGAATCTTTGGGATACCAACTTTGAAATTGCTGAACTAACACAAGTTGTCAGGCAACAAGATGCATCTTTTGCTGAAATGTTAAATCGTCTGAGAGTTCATAAAAAGAACGAAACTCTAAGCCCAAATGACATCAACATGTTGAAGCAACGTGAAACTGGTGAAGAATGCGATGCTATTCATATATTCCCTACAAATGCTCAGGTTGATGAGTACAATATACAGAAACTTAATGAGCGTTGTCCTGAGGCAATCACTATTCACGCTAGAGACTTTGCTAGAAATCCACAAACTGGAAGAATAGAAAGGAAAGTTGGATTTCATGCAAAAGTTTTCAACTCTTGTTTGGAAAAATGTGTTTCCTTGGGTGTTGGTGCCAGAGTAATGCTTAGGAAAAATGTTGATGTTTCTGATGGACTTGTCAATGGAGCCTGTGGCACAGTTGTCCACATAAGCAGAAAACAAAGACGTGATGATGATGAAGATGATGACTTCCCATCAGCTATCCATGTTGAATTTGATGATCCAAATGTTGGTAAAGTTCAGAGATCGAAGCTGCGACAGAAATTTTCTCCAAATTCGACTGTTATTGAAGTGGAAGAAGATCAAGTCTCAAACGATGGTGGTTTAAGACGTCAGTTTCCACTTAAATTGGCATGGGCATGCACCGTTCATAAAGTGCAAGGACTCACAGTAGATCAAGCGGTCGTCTCACTTGACAAGGTATTTTCTCCGGGACAAGCATATGTTGCACTGAGTCGTGTGAGAACCCTCGATGGACTAATAATTAATAACTTCAAAGACTCTGTCATATATTGTAATGAGAAAATTGACTCCTCTATGAAAAACATGCCCCGACTTGCTTTAGAAAATTACAGTTTTGTAAAGACACCTGGCGTGTTTACAATTGCTCTTCATAATGTACAAAGTCTTCGAGCTCATGTTCAAGATCTTCAAGTTCACAGACAGATAATGAATGCAGATTGCATCTGTTTAACTGAAACGTGGCTAAAAGTTGAAGACCAAGTACAGATTCCAGGATTTGTTTTTAAGAGCAATCCAAGAGCTAAATGTTATGACAACAGTACTCCACTTTTCACTGATTTAAAACTACAAAGAGGAGGTGGAGTTGGACTATTCTGTTGTGAAAGCATTCATTTTAATGTCAGGGTTCCAGAACCTTGTAACTTGGAATGTCTATACTTTGCAGTTCCACATCTAAGTTTGAATGCTGCTTTGCTGTACAGACCTAATTCATATCCACTTAATCTGTTTCGACAAAATATGTTGCATGTTATTGATGAGCTGGAGAAACAGTCAGGAAAGAAAGTGATTATGGGAGACTTCAATGAGGACATCTTGACATCATCTACAATTGGTACACTAATGGAACTACATGGATACAGTCAACATGTGCAACACCCTACCACTGAAAAAGGTACACTGATAGACCATGTCTATGTTAAAGATGCAGAAAATGTCTCTGTTGAAATTGTGCAAACGTATTACAGTTACCACCAAGCAGTCCTTATTTCACTGAGGTAAAAATTAATGTGTGTGATTATGTAATGAAATCCGTATAACCTGCATTATTTGTTTCTTGTCTGTGCTCTTACTTGTTCAATGTTCATCCTGAGCTTCCAACTGGCATACAACTGCAGGGCAAGTGTACAACTGGAGACGGTATGTTCTAAGTCTATCTATATCTAAATGAATAACTCTTATAATGATCCATCAGTTGAATATGTACAGCTGTTCCATGTTGTGATTGAAGTATTATCTGAAGGTAATCCATTTACTCAATGCAACACTCTGAAATGAGAATTGTATCACTGTATTGTCTGTTCTGTTTTTGTGTCCATACGATATGAGCGCTATCCTGAGATTCCAACATGGTCAGAGTCCAGTTAATCCAGCCTGTAATTCAAACAAGTGATCATCATTTTCAACCCAACATCTCCCATAATTGCTCTTCTTTCTTGAGCTATTAAGCTTCACCCAACCAAGGTAATTGTAGTATTTACTTTGTATTCATCTTAATGCTTTATTATTATTATTATTATTATTATTATTATTTTAATTCTGCTTAAATTCTCAGTTTTGAGAGATTTATTTTTAACTGACATTTAATCCATAATCTAATTTCAGTCATTCTAAGCCATCCAAATCATAATGGATGCTTCCAAACATTATAGGAAGCATCCACAAAGACTGCCTGCATCCATCCATTTGTCTCCTAATATCACAATTAAGTCAATAGAACAACACAAAATTGGTAAGTAGACTCAGTTGTGCATGATTACACAAGCAGAATAAAGGCATGGTTAAATTAATCAACTATATGCAAGCACATCTGCAAGTCATCTTTTTAGACGTATGAAATGCACACGTCAGAATTTCTCCCATACAAGAGATTCTGTACTCCATCTAACACATAATTATGTACCTCAGTAACTTTCTTACGGAAGAAAACAACTGATGACAATGTAAATGTAGTAGTGTCAGAATAAAACTGATTCATTTGTTCAGGCACTGTTTCACCTAATAGCAATATATTTTCAGGTTTGTGCATCAAGTCTCACTAACTACTGTCAAAGGTAAGTGTGCAGATGTCTACATATTTCACTAAATGTATCAGATGTGCAAACACTTTATCAATCAGTTAATGTTCCATGTCTGTATTTTCAGATTTCTGCAATATGTTAAACTTCAAACTTCCGCCTTATCCATTATGATTCTCCACTCCATGAACTGTGTTTATGAAGAAGCACACAACCAATCAAAAGGTAAATTCATATATCTGCAATACTCGAATTGAACCTTTTCTTAAAGCAATCTTTCTCCCGTTGATACATTTTCAGGTTTGTGCATCAAAACCCAATATCTCCTGTCCACTACTCCCAAAAGGTGAGTGTACAGATTGCTAAATGGTTTTTGTTGTGCAAACACTTTAATTATCAAGAAGTTAATTTTCCATGAATGCATTTTCAGATTTCTGCAATTGACTACACATCAAACTTCCTTGTCCAATATGACTCTCCACCCAATGAACTGTTTTTATGAAGAGGCACACAACCAATCAAAAGGTAAATTAATATATCTGCAGTACTCAAATTGATTCATTTCTTAAAGCAGTCTTTCACCTGTTGATACATTTTCAGGTTTGTGCATGAAAACCCAATATCTACGGTCCACTACTCCAAAAAGGTGAGTGTGCAACTAACATAGACAGCTGTACAATGTTTCAGTTGTGTAAACACTATCCATCAGTTAATGTTCCATGACTGTATTTTCAGATTTCTGCAATGTTACACTTCAAACTTCCGCCTTATCCATTATGATTCTCCGCTCCATGAACTGTTTTTATGAAGAGGCACACAACCAATCAAAAGGTAAAATCATAGATCTGCAATAGTCCAATTGATTCATTTCTTAAAGCAGTCTTTCACCTGTTGATACATTTTCAGGTTTGTGCATGAAAACCCAATATCTACGGTCCACTACTCCAAAAAGGTGAGTGTGCAACTAACATAGACAGCTGTACAATGTTTCAGTTGTGTAAACACTATCCATCAGTTAATGTTCCATGACTGTATTTTCAGATTTCTGCAATGTTACACTTCAAACTTCCGCCTTATCCATTATGATTCTCCGCTCCATGAACTGTTTTTATGAAGAGGCACACAACCAATCAAAAGGTAAATTCATAGATCTGCAATAGTCCAATTGATTCATTTCTTAAAGCAGTCTTTCACCTGTTGATACATTTTCAGGTTTGTGCATGAAAACCCAATATCTACGGTCCACTACTCCAAAAAGGTGAGTGTGCAACTAACATAGACAGCTGTACAATGTTTCAGTTGTGTAAACACTATCCATCAGTTAATGTTCCATGACTGTATTTTCAGATTTCTGCAATGTTACACTTCAAACTTCCGCCTTATCCATTATGATTCTCCGCTCCATGAACTGTTTTTATGAAGAGGCACACAACCAATCAAAAGGTAAATTCATAGATCTGCAATAGTCCAATTGATTCATTTCTTAAAGCAGTCTTTCACCTGTTGATATGTTTTTCAGGTTTGTGCAATATGTTACACTTCAAAGTTCCACCTTATCCATTATGATACTCCACTCCATGAACTGTTTTTATGAAGAGGCACACAACCAATCAAAAGGTAAATTAATATATCTGCAATACTCAAATTGACTCATTTCTTAAAGCAGTCTTTCACCTGTTGATATGTTTTTCAGGTTTGTGCAATACGTTACACTTCAAACTTCCGCCTTATCCATTATGATTCTCCGCTCCACAAACTGTTTTTATGAAGAGGCACAAAACCAATACAACGGTACATTGAATTGTATGTCTGCAAAGCCTGAATTTACCCATTTGCATGGTTTCACTGAATAAATGTACATCTTCTGGTTTGTGCATCACAACTAAATATCTACTGTCAAAAGTTGAGTGGAGAGTAATGTCAACGTAAATTACAAAATGTTTAAGTGGTGCAAACTCCAATCAACTTGTTAATGTTCCTTGAATGTATCTTCAGATTTCTGCAATAGCTACAGTTGAAACTTCTTCCGTATCCATTAAATGATTGTCCACTCTATGAACCCTTTTTAGTAAGAAGCACACAACTGAAAAAAGATATAATCTATTATCCTTTGTGCTTGTTAATCAGAAGTTGATACTAATTTGACTAAACTTTTCTGCTTCCCTTTCTTACAGTGAATACAAAATCATTGTTCAAGTATCTTCAGAAAATGTCCCGGCAAAACTCTAAACTGATGCAGGCAGTCAATAGTCAAAGATATCACAAATGCATAACCACAAAAGTAACACAATTCTATATGAAATGTTGGATGGATAGCTTGTATTATATTTGGCCTATGTACAGCAAACTTAGATGCCAGCCAAAGGAGGATGGCTTGCCCCTGCTGAGTCTGGTTCCTCCCAAGGTTTCTCCCTATACCTCTCTGCTGATGATCCTCTTCACTAATTTAGGGAGTTTTTCCTTGCCACTGTTGCCTTCTGGCTTGCTCACTGGGGTTTTAAGGCACAATATTTTCAATGTAAATTGTTTGTAAAGAACAATAAATACATGATGAATTAGAATATACTTTTGTCCTTGCTTTCATAAACTTTAATGTAGTCTTTCAATGTCCTTTTTTTTGTTTACTCATCTACATTTAATTTTATGTAGAATTTGTTTAATCTATATTAATTGACATCTCCAAGCACAATTCATATCACACGGTGTTACATAGAGGATACATGATAATGGATAAAATGATATAGTAGTCATTTTCTTTGCATTCAGGTTATTTCATTTGTACTATGAAATCTGGAATTGAAAGAAACTAGAATTGGAGAAAATAGTTAAAGTGATTTATATTTAGTGTACACAACACAAGTATTCATGCTGTAAGGCTTAATTGATGATCCCATTTAAGTGTCTTGAGTGTCTTTTTTATTTCTTTTGATTCTCAATGAAACCAACAAACATAAAATGCTTTCTTATGGTATAAAATGGCAGGAGTTGACCCACTAAGTGCACATTATTTTTGTTCATAACTGTCAATTTAACAAGTATAAAACTTAGTGGAAATGTTGCAAAGATGTCCCCGTATTGTTGATCAGATGTTCTATTATTATGTCACCCCACAGAAGAATTGAAACCCTTTACCTCATCTGTGAGAGCACAATTCTTCTCATACAATGAAACATATGGCACACAGATACTATAATGTTGAAGATATCTTTTTATATGAAAAGGAACACCGATGAAGCATAAACTTGCATGCTAACAAATAATGTTTTTGAAGCATAGTGTAGAGCAAGAAGAGCAAATATGGCAACAGTATAATATACATAAAAAACAAGATCAGAAGTAGAGACGTTCAAAAATGAACAAAAATAAAATCCTCATAAAATCCAACATCTGGAACAAACACAATATTGACCACCCTGGATTTGAAGCCCCAACCTTAGAGGGTTGAAACCAGCAGCTTAGAAGAGTGCACCACTCAGTCAATGCACATCACAGCATACTGTATAAGAGAGGTTAAGGTGTGAGAATGATCTCAAAACTTCAAAATCAAACAGAACATCAGATGAGAAAGACCAAAACACATTCTTGATTCAATGTGAACACAGAGAAAATCCAATGGCTTGAACAGAAGCAACATTAACCACCCTGGATTCGAACTCATGACCTTTTGGGTTTGGGACCACGACCTTAGCATAGTGAGCCACATTAGTTGATGCACATTTGACATGCCAAGAAGAGAGGTTAAGATGTGAGAATGATCTCAAAACTTCAAAATCAAACAGAGATTCCGATGAGAAAGACCAAGAAAATATTCTTGATTCAACACACAGAAAATCCAATGGCTTGAACAGAAGCAACCTTGACCACCCCGGATTCGAACCCACGACCTTTTGGGTTTGGGACCAGTGCCTTAACAGAGTGAGCCACATAAGTTGATGCACATTTGACATTCCACAGAAGAGATTTTAAGGTGTGAGAATTAACTCTCAAAAGCCCGAAGTAGCATTTTAGCCAGATTAGCATGCTACGCTGAAAAATGCTAACGTTGCTCAAAGTTAACCAGATAGCTCAGGAGAACCATTAGAGTCAATAGAAACGTGTTAGCATTTTAGCTAATTAGCATGCTAAGCTAACTAGCATAAATCAACAAGCACAGGCACGGTCAACTTCAGAGCAGTACATGTCGGGAACGGTAGTGAATATCAAAAATCTGTTCAGTCATTTCTGTCAGATCCAGTCTGAAGTTCATCTGATAAAATTCTGAACAAAATTGAACAAGATTTCAGGGAGGAGTAGCGAAAAAACTGTATTTCATTCCATTCAATATGGCGGACAGACGCCATGTTGGAAAATGACAATTGAGACATCATGAGAATCGGCATAACCAAAGGAATAAAATGACATAAAAATAACAAAAATTAATCAACATTTACAGTAGTTATAAGGGGTTTTGCAAGAATCGTTATATCTCTTGAACACTAGGTGGCGCTGTCTTCCAACTTCCGGGGTACTTCCGGCACATGGTGTTGATGATGCCTATCGATTTTTGTGAAGATTTGTACAGTAGTTCAAAAGTTATAGCAATTTTTGACAAATTTCAAAATGGCGGACGGGTTGTCCAGGTGGTCTTGACAAAATTGACATCCACAGATTCGAAATGATCTACAGAAACCATAGACATCAAGATCATAATTTTCTGATGAATTGTTCAGAAGTTATAAGCAAAAAAGTGCATTTTTGGTATCTCAACACCCATAGGTGGCGCTGTTCCCAAATTTGGCATGGACCCCCAGGTTATGGTGTAGATGAAGTGTACCAAGATTGGTATCGATTGATCAAAGTTTGGCCGAGATACAGCATCTCTACCGATTTGAGGTCAACCTCTGTAAGTTCACAGCATCATAACTTTTTTTTTCACTAGTGTTCAAAAAATTCTGTTCAGTCTATTCTGTGCGGCTCAGTCCAAAGATTATCTGTGCCAAATTTCAGAAGAATTGGACCAATTTTGAAGGAGGAGTAGTGTTTAGACTGATTACTGTACTTTTCAAAATGGCTGCTACTGTAATGGGCGGAGTCTTAATGTAAGATATGGAATGGAATCTACATGAAGAGTCAAAACAGATGTACTAAGTTTTATTTTCATAGAATTAGTGGTTCAAGAGTTATTAACGTTTGAATGTTGAAATTTTGAGCTGGTGGTGGCGCTATAGAGTTTGGCCTAGAGACCCCAAAGTTGGTCAGGTCACTAATAATGGTCATCTCTACAAGTGTGCCAAATTTCATCATTTTCCCATGTTTCCTTCATAGGGCTGCCATAGACCCCCATTGAGAAGAAGAAGAAGAAGAAGTAGAATAATAATAATAAAACATACAGATACAATAGGGGCTACAGCCCTCTGGGCTTGGCCCCTAATTAAAGCTGCAAGCAGCCTTTCTGGGGCCAAGCCCTTATTGCTCTTTGGCTTTTAAGGTTTTTTCAAGCAACTTTTTCAGCCCTTTTTACAGAACAGATAGATTCAGAATTACAGATAAGGTGAAATCAGAAGGTCTGATGAGAACGAACGCAGAATGAAGTTACAAAAACACACTTATTTTTGATCCCATATTAAGAAACTTTAGTACAGCTCTTACCCATGTAATAAAGGAATTGAAATGACAACTTTATACCCAATTTTAAACTTTTCCCATACAGGTTTCGAACCCACAACCTCACAGGTTCAGTACCAACGCCTTAGCTAAGTGTGCCACATTAGTTGACACACAACTTACACGGCACAGAAGAGAAGTTAAGGTGTGAGAATGATCTCTCTCACAAGCCCGAAGTAGCATTTTAGCCAGATTAGCATGCTACGCTAAAAAATGCTAACATTGTCAAAGTTAACCAGATTGCTCAAGAGACCCATTAGAGTGAATAGAAAAGTGTTAGCATTTTAGTTCATTAGCATGCTAAGCTAACTAGCATAAATCAACAAGCACAGGCACGGTCAACTTTGGAGCTGTACATCTCTGGAACGGGAGTGAATATCAAAAATTTGTTGAGTCATTTCTGTCAGGCCCGGTCTGAAGTTCATCTGTTAAAATTTTGAACAAAATTGAACAAGATTTCAGGGAGGAGTAGCGAAAAAACTGTATTTCATTCCATTCAATATGGCGGACAGACGCCATGTTGGAAAATGACAATTGAGACATCATCAGAATCGGCATAACCAAAGGAATAAAATGACATAAAAATAACAAAAATTGATCAACATTTACAGTAGTTATAAGGGGTTTTGCAAGAATCGTTATATCTCTTGAACACTAGGTGGCGCTGTCTTCCAACTTCCGGGGTACTTCCGGCACATGGTGTTGATGATGCCTATCGATTTTTGTGAAGATTTGTACAGTAGTTCAAAAGTTAGAGCAATTTTTGACAAATTTCAAAATGGCGGACGGGTGGTCCAGGTGGTCTTGACAAAATTGACATCCACAGATTCGAAATGATCTACAGAAACCATAGACATCAAGATCATAATTTTCTGATGAATTGTTCAGAAGTTATAAGCTAAAAAGTGCATTTTTGGTATCTCAACACCCATAGGTGGCGCTGTTCCCAAATTTGGCATGGACCCCCAAGTTATGGTGTAGATGAAGTGAACCAAGTTTGGTATCGATTGATCAATGTTTGGCCGAGATACAGCATCTCAACCCATTTGAGGTCAACCTCAGTAAGTTCACAGCATCATAACTTTTTTTTTCACTAGTGTTCAAAAAATTCTGTTGAGTCATTTCTGTGCGGCTCAGTCCAAAGAACATCTGAGCCAAATTTCAGAAGAATTGGACTAATTTTGAAGGAGGAGTAGTGCTTAGACTGAATACTGTACTTTTCAAAATGGCCGCTACTGTAATGGGAGGAGTCTTAATGTAAGATATGGAATGGAATCTCCATGAAGAGACAAAACAGATGTACTAAGTTTTATTTTAATAGAATTAGTGGTTCAAGAGTTATTAATGTTTGAATGTTGAATTTTTGAGCTGGTGGTGGCGCTATAGAGTTTGCCCTAGAGACCCCAAAGTTGGTCAGATCACTAATAATGGTCATCTCTACAAGTGTGCCAAATTTCATCATTTTCCCTTTTTCCCTTCATAGGGCTACCATAGACTCCCATTGGACGAGAAGAAGAAGAAGAAGAAGAATAATAATAATAATAATAATAATAATAATAAAACGTACAGATACAATAGGGGCTACAGCCCTCTGGGCTTGGCCCCTAATAATAATAATAAAACGTACAGATACAATAGGGGCTACAGCCCTCTGGGCTTGGCCCCTAATTAAAGCTGCAAGCAGCCTTTCTGGGGCCAAGCCCTTATTGCTCTTTGGCTTTTAAGGTTTTTTCAAGCAACTTTTTCAGCACTTTTTACAGAACAGATAGATTCAGAATTACAGATAAGGTGAAATCAGAAGGTCTGATGAGAACGAACGCAGAATGAAGTTACAAAAACACACTTATTTTTGATCCCATTTTAAGAAACTTTAGTACAGCTCTTAACCATGTAATAAAGGAATTGAAATGACAACTTTATACCCAATTTTAAACTTTTCCCATACAGGTTTCGAACCCACAACCTCACAGGTTCAGAACCAACGCCTTAGCTAAGTGCGCCACATTAGTTGACACACAATTTACACGGCACAGAAGAGAGGTCAAGGTGTGAGAATGATCTCTCACAAGCCCGAAATAGCATTTTAGCCAGATTAGCATGCTACGCTAAAAAATGCTAACATTGTCAAAGTTAACCAGATTGCTCAAGAGACCCATTAGAGTGAATAGAAAAGTGTTAGCATTTTAGTTCATTAGCATGCTAAGCTAATTAGCATAAATCAACAAGCACAGGCACGGTCAACTTTGGAGCTGTACATCTCTGGAACGGGAGTGAATATCAAAAATTTGTTGAGTCATTTCTTTCAGGCCCGGTCTGAAGTTCATCTGTTAAAATTTTGAACAAAATTGAACAAGATTTCAGGGAGGAGTAGCGAAAAAACTGTATTTCATTCCATTCAATATGGCGGACAGACGCCATGTTGGAAAATGACAATTGAGACATCATCAGAATCGGCATAACCAAAGGAATAAAATGACATAAAAATAACAAAAATTTATCAACATTTACAGTAGTTATAAGGGGTTTTGCAAGAATCGTTATATCTCTTGAACACTAGGTGGCGCTGTCTTCCAACTTCCGGGGTACTTCCGGCACATGGTGTTGATGATGCCTATCGATTTTTGTGAAGATTTGTACAGTAGTTCAAAAGTTAGAGCAATTTTTGACAAATTTCAAAATGGCGGACGGGTGGTCCAGGTGGTCTTGACAAAATTGACATCCACAGATTCGAAATGATCTACAGAAACCATAGACATCAAGATCATAATTTTCTGATGAATTGTTCAGAAGTTATAAGCTAAAAAGTGCATTTTTGGTATCTCAACACCCATAGGTGGCGCTGTTCCCAAATTTAGCATGGACCCCCAGATCATGGTGTAGATGAAGTGTACCAAGATTGGTATCGATTGATCAAAGTTTGGCCGAGATACAGCATCTCTACCGATTTGAGGTCAACCTCAGTAAGTTCACAGCATCATAACTTTTTTTTTCACTAGTGTTCAAAAAATTCTGTTGAGTCATTTCTGTGCGGCTCAGTCCAAAGAACATCTGAGACAAATTTCAGAAGAATTGGACCAATTTTGAAGGAGGAGTAATGTTTAGACTGAATACTGTACTTTTCAAAATGGCCGCTACTGTAATGGGAGGAGTCTTAATGTAAGATATGGAATGGAATCTCCATGAAGAGACAAAACAGATGTACTAAGTTTTATTTTCATAGAATTAGTGGTTCAAGAGTTATTAACGTTTGAATGTTGAATTTTTGAGCTGGTGGTGGCGCTATAGAGTTTGGCCTAGAGACCCCAAAGTTGGTCAGATCACTTATAATGACCAGTTCTAAAAGTGTGCCAAATTTTATCATTTTCCCATGTTCCCTTCATAGGGCTAGCATAGACTCCCATTAGACGAGAAGAAGAAGAAGAAGAAGAATAATAATAATAATAATAATAATAATAATAAAACGTACAGATACAATAGGGGCTACAGCCCTTTGGGCTTGGCCCCTAATTAAAGCTGCAAGCAGCCTTTCTGGGGCCAAGCCCTTATTGCTCTTTGGCTTTTAAGGTTTTTTCAAGCAACTTTTTCAGCACTTTTTACCGAACAGATAGATTCAGAATTACAGATAAGGTGAAATCAGAAGGTCTGATGAGAACGAACGCAGAATGAAGTTACAAAAACACACTTATTTTTGATCCCATTTTAAGAAACTTTAGTACAGCTCTTAACCATGTAATAAAGGAATTGAAATGACAACTTTATACCCAATTTTAAACTTTTCCCATACAGGTTTCGAACCCACAACCTCACAGGTTCAGTACCAACGCCTTAGCTAAGTGTGCCACATTAGTTGACACACAACGTACACGGCACAGAAGAGAAGTTAAGGTGTGAGAATGATCTCTCTCACAAGCCCGAAGTAGCATTTTAGCCAGATTAGCATGCTACGCTAAAAAATGCTAACATTGTCAAAGTTAACCAGATTGCTCAAGAGACCCATTAGAGTGAATAGAAAAGTGTTAGCATTTTAGTTCATTAGCATGCTAAGCTAACTAGCATAAATCAACAAGCACAGGCACGGTCAACTTTGGAGCTGTACATCTCTGGAACGGGAGTGAATATCAAAAATTTGTTGAGTCATTTCTGTCAGGCCCGGTCTGAAGTTCATCTGTTAAAATTTTGAACAAAATTGAACAAGATTTCAGGGAGGAGTAGCGAAAAAACTGTATTTCATTCCATTCAATATGGCGGACAGACGCCATGTTGGAAAATGACAATTGAGACATCATCAGAATCGGCATAACCAAAGGAATAAAATGACATAAAAATAACAAAAATTTATCAACATTTACAGTAGTTATAAGGGGTTTTGCAAGAATCGTTATATCTCTTGAACACTAGGTGGCGCTGTCTTCCAACTTCCGGGGTACTTCCGGCACATGGTGTTGATGATGCCTATCGATTTTTGTGAAGATTTGTACAGTAGTTCAAAAGTTATAGCAATTTTTGACAAATTTCAAAATGGCGGACGGGTGGTCCAGGTGGTCTTGACAAAATTGACATCCACAGATTCAAAATGATCTACAGAAACCATAGACATCAAGATCATAATTTTCTGATGAATTGTTCAGAAGTTATAAGCAAAAAAGTGCATTTTTGGTATCTCAACACCCATAGGTGGCGCTGTTCCCAAATTTGGCATGGACCCCCAAGTTATGGTGTAGATGAAGTGAACCAAGTTTGGTATCGATTGATCAATGTTTGGCCGAGATACAGCATCTCAACCCATTTGAGGTCAACCTCAGTAAGTTCACAGCATCATAACTTTTTTTTTCACTAGTGTTCAAAAAATTCTGTTGAGTCATTTCTGTGCGGCTCAGTCCAAAGAACATCTGAGCCAAATTTCAGAAGAATTGGACTAATTTTGAAGGAGGAGTAGTGCTTAGACTGAATACTGTACTTTTCAAAATGGCCGCTACTGTAATGGGAGGAGTCTTAATGTAAGATATGGAATGGAATCTCCATGAAGAGACAAAACAGATGTACTAAGTTTTATTTTAATAGAATTAGTGGTTCAAGAGTTATTAATGTTTGAATGTTGAATTTTTGAGCTGGTGGTGGCGCTATAGAGTTTGCCCTAGAGACCCCAAAGTTGGTCAGATCACTAATAATGGTCATCTCTACAAGTGTGCCAAATTTCATCATTTTCCCTTTTTCCCTTCATAGGGCTACCATAGACTCCCATTGGACGAGAAGAAGAAGAAGAAGAAGAATAATAATAATAATAAATATAGCTGCAAGCAGCGATACCGGGGCCAAGCCCTGAAGGGCTGTAGCCAGAGCAACGAGCGGGACGAAGCAAAACGGCCAAAACGGAGCTTCCATCGGACCGACGTTACCCACCCCGGATTCGATCCCACGACCTCTCGGGTTTGGGACGAGTGCATTAGCTAAGTGCGCCACATTAGTTGACACACTGTTCGCATGGCACAGAAGAGAGGTTAAGGTGTGAGAATGAACTCTCAAAAGCCCGAAGCAGCATTTTAGCCAGATTAGCATGCTACGCTAAAAAATGCTAACGTTGCTCAAAGTTAACCAGATAGCTCAGGAGACCCATTAGAGTCAATAGAAACGTGTTAGCATTTTAGCTAATTAGCATGCTAAGCTAACTAGCATAAATCAACCAGCACAGGCACGGTCAACTTCAGAGCTGTACATATCGGGAACGGGAGTGAATATCAAAAATCTGTTCAGTCATTTCTGTCAGGCCCGGTCTGAAGTCCATCTGATAAAATTTTGAACAAAATTGAACAAGATTTCAGGGAGGAGTAGCGAAAAAACTGTATTTCATTCCATTCAATATGGCGGACAGACGCCATGTTGGAAAATGACAAATGAGATATCATCAGATTCGGCATAACCCACGGAATAAAATGACATAAAAACATCAAAAATTGATTAACATTTACAGTAGTTATAAGGGGTTTTGCAAGAATCATTATATCTCTTGAACACTAGGTGGCGCTGTCTTCGAACTTCCGGGGTACCTCCGGCACATGGTGTTGATGATGCATATCGATTTTTGTGACGATATGTACAGTAGATCAAAAGATATAGCAATTTATGACAAAATTCAAAATGGCGGACGGGTGGTCCTGGTGGTCTTGACAAAATTGACATCCACAGATTCGGAATGATCCAAAGAATCCATAGACATCAAGATAATAATTTTCTGATGAATTGTTCAGAAGTTATAAGCAAAAAAGTGCATTTTTGGTATCTCAACACCCATAGGTGGCGCTATTCCCAAATTTGGCGTGGACCCCCAGATCATGGTGTAGATGAAGTGTTCCAAGTTTGGTATCGATTGATCAAAGTTTGGCCGAGATACAGCATCTCAACCAATTTGAGGTCGACCTCAGTAAGTTCACAATTGAATAACTTTTGAACAAAGACGAAAATCAAAAATCTGTTCAGTCATTTCTGTGCGGCTCAGTCCAAAGAACATCTGAGCCAAATTTCAGAAGAATTGGACCAATTTTGAAGGAGGAGTAGTGTTTAGACTGAATACTGTACTTTTCAAAATGGCCGCTACTGTAATGGGCGGAGTCTGAATGTAAGATATGGAATGGAATCTCCATGAAGAGACAAAATAGATGTACTAAGTTTTATTTTCATAGAATAAGTGGTTCAAGAGTTATTAACGTTTGAATGTTGAATTTTTGAACTGGTGGTGGCGCTGTAGAGTTTGGCCTAGAGACCCCAAAGTTGGTCAGATCACTAATAATGACCAGTTCTACAAGTGTGCCAAATTTCATCATTTTCCCATGTTCCCTTCATAGGGCTGCCATAGACCCCCATTGGCCAAGAAGAAGAAGAAGAAGAATAATAATAATAATAATAAAGAAAACGTACAGATACAATAGGGGCTACAGCCCTCTGGGCTTGGCCCCTAATTAAAGCTGCAAGCAGCCTTTCTGGGGCCAAGCCCTTATTGCTCTTTGGCTTTTAAGGGTTTTTCAAGCAACTTTTTCAGCACTTTTTACAGAACAGATAGATTCAGAATTACAGATAAGGTGAAATCAGAAGGTCTGATGAGAACGAACGCAGAATGAAGTTACAAAAACACACTTATTTTTGATCCCATTTTAAGAAACTTTAGTACAGCTCTTACCCATGTAATAAAGGAATTGAAATGACAACTTTACACCCAATTTTAAACTTTTCCCATACAGGTTTTGAACCCTCAACTGGAATGGTTCAGGATTCATGATATGGGGTCTAGCAACTTGCGCCACTCAGAGGACATTAAGGACTTAAAAAGTAGAGGCTTCAGCGAAAGAATAAGTACACAAAATCATGTTAACTAAAAATCTAAATGGCGGACACATGGTTCATTCAGAATGTGTGAGAAAACAGGTTTCCAATTAAATGGGAAGGAGTAATGTGAGTATTATCTAGGTAATAATCCAAGTGACAATTCACAGCTTTATAAATGTTGAGAGAAAGAGTCAAATATCTATTTATCTGGGTTATAGGTAAGTCAGAATGTATCAGTACTGAAGGTTAATAGTTCAGTGCTTATAGTAGTAAATATTTTTTATTGTAACAGTTAAAAGTTCATTGTACTGCTGAAACAATTGAATTAACAAGACAATGTATCTAGAATGTGGAAATCACAGTCTTTGGGTCAACTGCACGTCACTTACAACAGTAACATGTGGTTGGCCAACACATTGCGGTTCCTGAGTTCTTGGTTGGGAACAAAAAAAAAAAATAGAATCTTGTTTAACCATTTTTGTGCAGCTCATTTATAATTTGACTTAAATTACACACTAGATGTTTAGACCAGTAATGGAAATTTTATAGGGGACTAAAATTAAAGTCCAGGTCATACAAAAAGAGGATTAGTTAGAGTTTCAAAACAAAAAATTAAAGCAATATAAATGGAAGTACAGGTACAAAAAGAGAGGACAAAAGCTAGTGTTGTATTGCATTTATTTAGAAGGAAATACATTTGGGTGAAAAAAGGAACAATCAAAAGTAAAATACTGATAAAGAAAGCATCTTGTATAGTTGCAAAACTTAAACATTTATTCAAGTAGAAGAAAGCTTCACAATTAAATCATATTTTTACAGCAATGTATATTTCCATTACAAATTTTAGCAACTAGATATGGGGGGGAAAATAAACATTTTAACCATTGAAAAGTAAACCCCTATAGTATTTTTTTTTACAAGAAAATACAAGTTATACAGGTTGTATAAATTTATCACAAGTCTATGTATCACACTTTGTTTTTTTACATGAATGTTTGGTTTCGGTTACAGGTCTTTTTTGTGGCATGAAAAGTGCAGCAGGTTCTTGTGACGATTCGGTTTCTACAATTTGAAGAAACTGTTCATCGTTTGAATGTTTGGTTTCTTTTACTGCAGTTTTTTGCGGGATAAAAAGTGCAGCAGGTTCTGGTGACAATTGAGTTTCTTCAATGTGAAGAAGCTCCTCATCAGTATCGTCGTTGGGTGTTTCTTGCATTTGTAGAACCTGCATGTTTTGTGTAAATGTTACTGTTAAACTTTTCATGGCCAGGAACATCTGTTCGATGTCCTGTGCATCGGTTTTGCCCAGGTCAAGTAGTGGTGTTAAAAATCTCTTCAAAATGGAATTTGACATGGTTAAAGAGAGCTCAGTTTTGTTCTCTTTAAATTCCAAAATGCCACCAAGTTTTGTGACGTAAGCGGTGCCACTCCTTAACATTTTGCACTTTGTGCAGCGGTGGAAAGCACATTGTGGAGCAAAATCTTGTTGAAGAGTAGCACACTTCGGGCAGTGTTTACTGATGTTAATTTGCACACCTTGTAAAGCAGAGGTGATGTTTTTGTGAGGAGAAATTTCATCCTCAGACATTTGATGAAGTGGTCCAGTAGAAATTTGAATTTTTAAAGGTGTAATTGTTGTGTGTCTGGTTGATTGTAAGAAGGTTTTTTGTTGATACCTTTTTGTCATCAGGTTCGTAAAGTTATATGAATTTCCTTGATAGACCTCACTAATGAAGTTGTCCCACAAGGCAATTTGAATTCCTCCGGTTTCATCAGTTATCCAACAGTTCATTACCTCTGCTTCAGTATTGTTAAAAAACACATTTTTAACAGACTCTATCTTTGTTACTTTGGCTTTTAGTGTGGGGATCTGTACACAGAGTGCAAGAGTGAAAATCAACAGTCATGCAATTTGTTTTCAATGTACTTCAAGTTTTAGTTTGTATGGAAAAATGTTGTGCAACTTACATGATGCTGTGCATCTAGGGTTTTCATTTCGGCAATGGTGGAGGGGTGTGGTTGCTTTGGGGGTTTATGGGGGAATGGTACTTGTGTCACTTCGAGTGTTGTAGAGCTGGTACTCTGGATGTCATATTTTGTGTCATTGCTGTCTGGAAAACGAAAGAAACATTTTTAAAAATTAGATGACGAGGAGGCACATGTGCAATCACTTACATTTTACTTAAAACACCGTGTAATTTTTGTTTAAAATACTGAGAATAACAACAAATAAAGCATTGTAAATTCTGACCATGTCACAAAAGTAAATCGAAACTGTATACAAATATATACTTGCCTCACAGACAAGAGAAATTAATGGAAAGTTTGAAGTGTCGACTTTCGAATCATTTCATGTTTTTTAATCTTAAACACTTTCAGATTATGTAATCTGCATGAAAAATTCTCTTGTTTTTTCAAGACACATTAATTATTGTTTGCCGGTGCACCACAGCAAGCTTTATGTGTTTGAGCACTGATTAGTTGAGATAGATAGATAGAGATAGATATAGAGATATATATATATATATATATATATATATATGATTTATATAAATTTTGTGCTATCTGTTGACTAATTGGACTAAGTGAAGAATTGCTAGTTGACTAGAAAAATCAAGGGCAATCAAAAAAAAAAAAGTAACTTATGGTAAGACATCTAAAAATTACTACAGATAAAAAGTGGAGTAAAATATACAAGGCATACTTACTTGGAACTTTCTTTGCATTCATGAGTTTGATTGCGGAGCAGTTCCTTGCAGCATTGTTCCATGAGGTTTGTTGATTACACTGAAAGATGACTGTGTGGTGGTATGTGTCCCTGTCAGTTTGTAGTGAAGCGGTGAAGTATTTGCTATTAATTTTAGATAGTTTTATGGGTGATACAGAATGCACGTATCCTGAAATTGAGTCTGGAAGTTGGTTCATTTTTCTCTCAATTTTGTTTTTCAATATTTCTGTTCTTACAGTGGAAAAAATCTAATGGAATCCTTCGCAGGATACTCTGGTATTTAACATAATTCACAATTGATTGGGAATGTACCATTACTAATTAGTTGGTTCATAGTTAATTAATTGGAGTGTGTCATTCGTTGATGTTGATTTTAAGTTTATTAGTTGATTAAGGTCTTTAGTGGTAAGTTGTGGATAGATTCATACTTGTAAGTTAATTGGCTTGTTTGTCAATACACTACATTTGATTTTTGCCTGTTATCTATTTGTGGTATAGGCAGGTAAAAATAATACACTGATTTATGTATAGTTTTCTATAGATATCTATAAGTATTGTGAAATAAAGAAAAATGACAATGATATTTTATGGAATTAATTCTTTATTCATTTTAGTAAATATAACTTTTGTGTGGTAAACATGGAAAAGTTGAGTGACATGTATAGCAATGATACTGGTATGATGAAATTGTCTGTTAAGTCTGTGTTACTGCTGTTGTTGATATTATCACTGGCTTGTATTATATTTAGCCTATGTGCAGCAAATTTAGATGCCAGCCAAAGGAGGATGGCTTGCCCCTGCTGAGTCTGGTTCCTCCCAAGGTTTCTCTCTATCTCAGTCTGCTGGTGCTCCTTTTCACTAATTGAGGGAGTTTTTCCTTGCCATTGTTGCCTTCTGGCTTGCTCACTGGGGTATTAAGGCACAATATTTTCAATGTATCTGTGTAAAGTGTTTCTAAAGAATAATAAATACATGATGAAATAAAATATACTTTTGTCCTTGCTGTCATGAACTTCCATGTATTCCAATGTCTTTTTTGTTTACTGATGTACGTTAGATGTTCGAAGTAGAATTTTAGTGTTGTAAAACAATTAATATATATTTATCTGGGTTATAGGTAATTCAGAATGTATCAGTACTGAAAGTTAATAGTTTAGTGTTTATAGTAGTATATATTTTTATTGTAACAATTAAAAGTTCATTGTAGTGCTGAAACAATTGAATTAACAAGACAATGTATTTGGAATGTGGAAATCGCAGTCTTTAGGTCAGCTGCATGTAGCCAGAGCAACGAGCGGGACAATGCAAAATGCCCAAAATGGAATTTAAGTCAGGACAACAGATCAACCATTCAGTCAATGCATTTTAAATGGGCTGCAGCGGAGAGGTTAAGGTGTAAGAAGCAAAAAGCATTAGACCACATGCTAACTAATTAATCAAGCTGCACCTGGTCTTAATTTGGCAGTATATCAGGGAAAGAGCATGTTCTGCTCAGTTTATCTGTTTTTCTACAGCAGGTACGTTTGTTTTAAAGGTGTCTGTTTATTGATTATTCTTAATTGCTTTGATTGTGGATAATTTGATGAAATATTTAGTATGTTCATTTTGTTTGTTGTTTGTAATGACCATGTGTTCAAAATGGCAACTCCTTTCAAGTGTTTTCTCTTTACTTTAATTAGTTGTCTTATGCTAGTCTATTGTTTGATTTGTAATGCAATTCTGGAGTTTATTGGAAGGTTGTTTAATGTTAGGAATTTTGTGTGTGTGTTTTGGTAAAGTGATGCACAAGAATTTACTAATTCTGATTCAGATTGTTTGCAAATTATTTAAACAAAGTAATTTAGTCTTTGTAGTCTACACTATATTTTCTTGAAAATTATGTTGGTAATTGGTAAAGTTTAATAAAGAGTTTATTATTAACTGCTTTTTTTTTTGTGTGTGTGTGAAATGTGTAAATTGAATCTATGCTAAACAATGCTTCTTTTTATGTGTGCTGGTAAATTGACAAGAGTGTGAGTTGAGGTAACATTTATAATTCTTGTAGATGTAAAAACAAAATTGAATGTACTTTTTAAATGTATGTTATGTAACTTATCACTCTTTTTTGCATGTGCTGGTACACTGGTAAAAGAGTTGAGGTATTTCAAACTTTTTGAACTTTATTCAAATGTATTTAGAATATACTGCTGAAGTAAATGTTTAACAAAGCATGGCTGACAAGTGTAACTTTTTCTTTTATGCGTGGTGGTGCACTGGTTAAAGACTGCGAGCTGAGGTAAGGCAATTCTTTGTAACCATTAAAAATGAATTTGGAATGTACTGCTGAACTGTTTTTTATTATTGTAAAATGAAGCATGGCTGACAAGTATAACTTTTTTCTTTTATGCATGGTGATGCACTGGTTAAAGACTGCGAGCTGAGGTAAGGCAACTTTTGTAACCATTAAAAACAATTTAGAACAGTGCTGAAGTAAGTGTTTAATTGTATAACAAAGCATGGCTGACAAGTATACCTTTTTTTTCTTTAATGTGTGGTGGTGCACTGGTTAAAGACTGAGTTGTGTGAGTTGAGGTAAGGCAATGTTTTGTAACCATTTAAAAAAGAATTTGGAATGTACTGTGAAGTAAATGTATAACAAAGCATGGCTGACAAGTAAACCTTTTTTTCTTTTATGCATGGTCATGCACTGGTTAAAGACTACAAGCTGAGGTAAGGCAACTTTTGTAACCATTAAAAACAATTTAGAACAGTGCTGAAGTAAGTGTTTAATTGTATAACAAAGCATGGCTGACAAGTATACCTTTTTTTTCTTTAATGTGTGGTGGTGCACTGGTTAAAGACTGAGTTGTGTGAGTTGAGGTAAGGCAACTTTTATAACCATTAAAAACTATTTAGAACAGTGCTGAAGTAAGTGTTTAATTGTATAACAAAGCATGGCTGGCAAGTATACCTTTTCTTTCATTTGGGGTGGCACATTGGTTAAAGACGGAGTTGAGGTAAGTCAAACTTTTTGAACATTTAGAATATACTGCTTAAGTACATTTAAATGTATAACAACGCATAGCTAAAAATTGTACCTTTTTCTTTTATGTGTGGTGGTGCACTGGTAATAGACTGCTTTGGCTATCGTCAAGAGAGTCGTTTGGCTATCGTCAAGAGAGTCGTTTGGCTATCGTCAAGAGAGTCGTTTGGCTATCGTCAAGAGAGTCGTTTGGCTATCGTCAAGAGAGTCGTTTGGCTATCGTCAAGAGAGTCGTTTGGCTATCGTCAAGAGAGTCGTTTGGCTATCGTCAAGAGAGTCGTTTGGCTATCGTCAAGAGAGTCGGCATGCCGCGACCGAAGAAGAGGGCAACGATAGCCAAACGGCTTTATGCTCAGAGACGTGCAAATACAGAGGTTACGCTGAATCCTCTTAAAAAAAATGAGGCATTGCTGTCACCAAAAGCTGGCAGCATTGAAAACCCTTGCAAACTGGCATCAGTAAATGCATCAGTAAACATTGCAAACTCGCATCTGTCAAATACGCAAACCCTTTCAAATCCTTGCAAACCCTTGAAACCCCTTGAAAACCCTTGCAAACCCTTGAAACCCCTTGAAAACCCTTGCAAACCCTTGAAAACCCTTGAAAACTCTTGCAAACCCTTGACAACCCTTGAAAACCCTTGTAAACTCGTATCAGTAAACCTTGCAAACTTGCATCTGTCAAATACGCAAACCCTTGCAAACCCTTGCAAACCCTTGAAAACCCTTGAAAACTTTCCACAGAAATCAGTGCAGAAAGGTTCTCTCGGTCAAGCAGTTGGCAGCAGTTTTCCACGACCTTCTGGTAAAGCCCTTTACAGTGAAGTTGTAAAACGCTCTTCCAAGGTATGTGAATCGGTCAAGACTGAGGTAAGGACATATGATTTTCAAGTAGACTCAGGCAAGGTCAGTCGACCCCAGATGAGGTACTCAATGAAAAGCAAATCAAAACCCATGCAATCTGAACAAAACATTCCTGCAAGTTCCCATGAAAGTGCTTTGGGTGTTTGTTCTGATTTTCCACAGAAACCCATGCTAAAAGGATCTTTTGATCAAGCTGATGCCCGCTTTGGAAATTCACGCAACAGGCAGTGTGGAGCCATCAGTTTGACGGCGGTGTTGAAAAGCAAGCTGAAGAATGTGCTGATGTGGTCAACACCAGATCTGGATGGTGTCTTGGTTGCAGGAACATGCCTCTATGAGTATCTGAAAAAACATGGTAACATAAAAGACAGACAAGTCAAGGGTAGGAATTACATTGCAGTCCATGAATTACCGAGGAGACACATGTTGGGTAATACTACATTTTCCATTGAGTACACCCATTCTCTGACTGGTTTTGTTAATGTCAATGAGTACCACGAGTATGACCAAGCCATAAGCAGTGTAGCCATGCCACTTGATGTAGCCCTTCAGCAAACTCTACTTAGTGCTGATGCTTTCTTGTTAACCATTTGTGCCAACACATCTGCAGTTATTAAGCAGGGGTCATGGTATGCAGTCGTTGACTCTCATGCCATCAGGACAGACACAAGTTGTGTAGTCTATCACAGTACCATAGAGTCTCTGTACAACTATATCAATGAGATGGCACAGTTGTTTGGGGAACCTGAGCCACCATTTGAGATAACTGGAGTTTTGGTTCATGCAGATGCAGAAGTGTCTGATCCGCTTCAAGAAGCAGGCAGCAGCAGTTTCCCATGCTCTTCTGGTAAAACCCTCTTAAAACGCACAACAAAGGTACGTGAATCTGTGAAGACTGAGCCAAAGACCCCTGATTATCCAGTACCGGTGGATGAACTTGCAGACGTGAGAAACCCTAACCTTCCAACGCAGACAGCCTCTAATGTGTTGCCAAGTAAAGGTAAAAGAATGAGGAAAGAAAAGCACCTTGAGCTGTCAGGTAAACGGGTTACAAAATCACACGTTGAAACCGTTGTAACCGATGACTTGATGATCACTGATGTTTCAGTTCCAGATGTCTTTTTTTCTCCCTTAACACATAATGATAAGCAAGCTTTATGTGAGCTCATACAAATGTCCAATGATAACAGTGACCATAATGTCATAAACTTTGGTCCTATATCAGCTCCGTGTCAGACAAAGACCATTAAACCAGACGGCAACTGTTTTTTCAGATCATTGGCACATGTGATATGTGGAAGTGAGGAGAAACACTTGAAGGTTCGCCGTGCAGTTGTGAAACATCTCAAGATGAATACTCCGCTGTTTGAGAGGTATGTGAGAATTGAGTATTCTTCAGCAGAAGATTATCTGACACGATCTAGAATGTTTTATTCTGGTTCATGGGTAACAGAAATTGACATATTTGTTGCGGCTGATCTTTTTAAAACCACAATAATGACTTTTAATGACGGCCGATGGAATGCGTACAAACCTAATGGAGAGGTATTCACTCAGAATGCAGTTTATCTGAAACACTGTAATCGTAATCATTATGAAGTTGTGACGTGTGTTAAGCACAGGGATCGAGATTCTGTTTGTGCAGGAGCATGTGGAAATGTGGTCTCAAATGAGGTCAGCAAACCATGTCTGCGTAAGAGAAAGGTAAGCGATGCTGCAGAATGTTGTCCTACCAAAAGGCATCGAGAGAGATATCACAACGACAGTGAGTACAGACAAAAACAATTGACGTACAAAAAGTCAAAGTATGGTAATGACCCGGAATACAGACAGAACAAAATTGAGCATGCCAAAGCTAAATATTGTGATGCCATTTACAGGGGGAAAAAAATTGAGAATGCCAAAACAAAATATTCTGATGACACAGTTTACAGGGGGAAAAAAATTGAATATGCCAAAACAAAATATTCTGATGACACAGTTTACAGGGGGAAAAAAATTGAATATGCCAAAACAAAATATTCTGATGACACCGTTTACAGGGGGAAAAAAATTGAATATGTCAAAACAAAATATTCTGATGACACAGTTTACAGGGGAAAAAAAATTGAATATGCCAAAACAAAATATTCTGATGACACAGTTTACAGGGGGAAAAAAATTGAATATGCCAAAACAAAATATTCTGATGACACCGTTTACAGGGGGAAAAAAATTGAATATGCCAAAACAAAATATTCTGAAGACCCAGTTTACAGGGGGAAAAAAATTGAATCTG
This sequence comes from Carassius gibelio, assembly GCF_023724105.1. NCBI lineage: Eukaryota > Metazoa > Chordata > Actinopteri > Cypriniformes > Cyprinidae > Carassius > Carassius gibelio. The sequence continues at coordinate 27,984,275 of NC_068418.1, forward strand.
AGAAAACAAAATACAGTAGAGATAGATTTTACCAAGAGAGAAAAAAGGGAACTCTTCGTGACAAATATCTAAAAAATGTTGATGTTCGATTATCAAAGTGTGAACGTTCTAAGGCCAAGTACTTGAGCAATATTCAGTTCCAAAAACGTGTTTGCCAGTATTCTCGATTGAAATATAAATATAATGTTTCTTTTCAGGCAAATGTATGCGAGTATTCAAAGAAAAAATATCTGCAAAACCTGGCCTTCAAAAGAAGAGTGTGTGAGTATTCAAAGAAAAAATATCTGCAAAACCTGGCCTTCAAAAGAAGAGTGTGTGAGTATTCAAAGAAAAAATATCTGCAAAACCTGGCCTTCAAAAGAAGAGTGTGTGAGTATTCAAAGAAAAAATATCTGCAAAACCTGGCCTTCAAAAGAAGAGTGTGTGAGTATTCAAAGAAAAAATATCTGCAAAACCTGGCCTTGAAAAGAAGAGTGTGTGAGTATTCAAAGAAAAAATATCTGCAAAACCTGGCCTTCAAAAGAAGAGTGTGTGAGTATTCTGTAATGAAATATCACAAAGATGTGAACTTCCGTGTTCTTTCAATACAAAAAGGTTGTGAAAAGTATGCAAGAAAGAAGGAACAACAAGACATTGCTGTTGCTATTGGTAATTTTAGACAAGAAATTAGTAGTGGTCCAGAGTTTGTGTGCTGTGTCTGTCACCGTTTACTTTTCAGAAAGCAGGTTGTTGAATGTAGAACACATTGCTATGAAGGCAAAGGTGTAAAAATCGCTGCTTTGGGAAGAAGATGCATCACAACCAGGTATCTTCATGTCTGTGATCAAAAGTGTGAAGGATCTTCTGCTCATTCCTCAGGGTGCAAATTATGGATCTGTCTAACGTGTCATCGAAAAATCCTTTGTGGACAACTGCCCGAAGAGAGCGTTGCAAACAACATGCATTTGGTGGATGTTCCAAATCAACTGAAATGCCTCAACTCTTTGGAACAACATCTCATTGCACGTAACATTCCTTTTATGAAATTATTGTGCCTTCCTCGTGGTAAACAACATGGATGCCATGGCCCTGTAGTGTGCGTCCCAGTTAATGCCACAGATGTGTCCAATATCCTTCCACGAAATGAATGTGATGACAAGATGATAAGGATCAAACTGAAACGCAAGTTAACCTACAAAGGGCATTATGAGTACAAGTATGTACACACTGATCGTGTTCGAAATGCTCTGAAATATTTAATCCAGTTCAATAAGTGGTTCGGTGATGTGGAGATTAATCAGCAGTGGATCAACTCTTTGAACGAACCAGAAGAAAATGTTGTAGATGAAATGGAGCAACAAGATGTAGTTGAAAAGATTGATGACGAAAATGACCTTGATGAACAGCAAGAGGAAGACCTTACCTACATCAAAGAGCAAAGTGGTCTTTTGTCAGATACGTCTTTGCAACCTGTGGACATCGGTTCAGAAGTAATTGATCAGCATTTCCAAGATGTATTAAATCTGGCACCTGCTGAAGGTAACAGTCCTGTTAGTTTGTTATCCGATAGGTCTAACGAAGCAAAATGTTTCCCTGTTCTGTATCCAACTGGTGGTCCAACATTTCATGATAAGAGGGAGGTAAAAATAACTCTGTCGAGATACTTGAATGCAAGAATCCTCAATGCAGATGGACGTTTTGCACGAAGCACAGACTTCATTTTCTATGCACAGTATCTGTCTGAGATTGATCAAGTTGTATCCAATGTTTCAATTGCTTTGCGCAAAGGATCTGAGAAGAGTTTGTTGACTGAAGTGACATCAGATGTACTAACAAACCCAGACTCGTTATCTAAAATCTTGAATTTTGATGAAGGATACAAGTTTTTGAGACCAATCCGTGGAACGCCTCCATATTGGCAGTCTACTCAAAAGGACCTTTTTGCACTTGTAAGACAGCTAGGTATTCCAACTTTCTTTGCATCCTTTAGTTCTGCGGATCTCAGATGGCCAGAAATGATTAGTACTATAATCAAACAAGAAGGGAAAAATCTGAAAGCAGATGAACTTGACTGGTCTGAAAAATGTGGATTGATTAGACGAAACCCAGTGACTGCTGCAAGAATGTTTGATCATAGATGGCATTGTTTTCTGAGAGATGTAATCATGTCTTCAGCTCAACCGATCGGTAAGATAGTAGATTACTTTTATCGGGTAGAGTTTCAACAACGTGGATCTCCTCATGTTCACTGTCTGTTTTGGGTTGAAAATGCCCCAATGTTAAATGAAGACAATGAAGAAAACGATGGTTTGGTTGCTAGTTTTATTGATCGGTACATCACTTGTGAGACCCCAAGCGAGGATGAAACTGATCTGTTTGAGATTGTCAACTGTGTTCAGAAGCACAGTGTCAGACATTCAAAGACGTGTCGTAAGAAAAAGACAGTTTGCAGATTTAATTTTCCACGACCCCCATCAAGCCGTACCTTTATTACAAGAGGTGGTAGTCGAGACGATTTCAAAAGCGGTGACGGAAAAGATACTGCACGTGCAGTTTTAGAAAAAGTGAAAAAGGCTTTAACAGCTTCTGATATGGATTATGACTCTACTGATGCATTTTTTGAGTCCATTGGTATTAACCAAGCTATCTTTGAGAAAGTGTATGGGCAGTGTTCCAAAAAGAAATCCGTTGTCCTGAAAAGAAGTCCAAAAGACATCTGGGTGAACCAGTATAATAAACATTTACTGCGTGCCTGGCAAGGCAACATGGATATCCAGTACGTCACTGATGCTTACTCCGTAGTGGTTTACATTATCAGTTACATCACAAAAGCAGAACAAGAAATGGGATTGTTGCTGCAACGTGCGCAAAACGAAGCCATGAATGGAAACCTTGAAGCGAGATCATCACTGAAGATGCTTGGTAGTGTATATCTTCACAACCGAGAAGTTTCTGCTCAAGAGGCTGTGTATCGTCTGACCGGTATGCACTTGAAGGAATGTTCTCGTAAAGTCCAGTTTATTCCAATTGGATTGAATCCTGTAAAGATGAGTTTGCCTCTTCGTGTCATCAAAAACAAAGTTGATCAGTCTGGTGAAGAAGCTAGCTTTTGGATGACTAGTCTGGTTGACCGATACAAGAATAGGCCAAACACTGAAGAGTTTGAGACGCAATGTCTAGCAAGTTTTTGCTCTGAAAACAGGATCTTGTCAAAATCGGAGGTTTCTTCACAAAAAAAATCTTCTGAAGACAAGGTGATCAAGCTTAATAACGACTGTGGTTATATGATGAAGAGAACTCGAACTGACCCTGCTGTTGTTCGATATCCAAGATTTTCTCCCAAAAAAGATCCAGAAAAGTACTTCCATTCATTGTTGCAACTTTTCTTGCCACATTATGAAGATTGTCAGCTCAAGCCTGAGAGTTTTAGCACTTATGAGGAATTCTACAACAGTGGTGCTGTGAAATGTGGGAGAAATGTGACTCAAGTCAAATGTATTGTTGATGCTAATCGAGCACTCTTTGAAAAGGAAAGTGACAAAATTGATCAAGCTCAACAGCTTTTGGAGCAAGGTGTTGATTTGGAAGATGCTTGGGCTGCATTATGTCCTGAAACTGAAAAGGAACGTCACGAATGCTTAGAACTAAGGAAGAGTAATACAATTCCTGATGAAGATGATTCTGAGTGTTCTATTCCAGATCTTGTAACGAACCCTCGAACTCCATACAGTATTGAAACCAATCAGGCTGGAATTTCTAGAGAGGAAGCATTATGTTTACTGCGATCATTAAATGCACAACAATGTGCAATCTTTTACAAAGTTCGGAAATGGTGTTTAGAGAAACTTCTTGGTGAAAACCCTGAACCATTTCACTTGTTTGTCACTGGTGGAGCAGGCACAGGCAAGAGTCATTTAATCAAAGCGATCTACTATGAATCCTCCAGACTTTTATCTCAGCTGTCCGAAAACCCTGATGATAGAAGTGTGATTTTAACTGCGTCAACCGGAGTGGCCAGTTTTCAAATTGGTGCTTCTACAATCCATAATACGTTTTCCATAGGTGCCAATGTCAAACTGCCATATCAGCCCCTAAGTGATGACAAAATCAATTCACTGCGTGCAAAACTTGGAGGTTTGCAGATTCTGATCATTGATGAGGTGTCTATGGTTGACCATCACCTTTTGTCTTATGTTCATGGTAGATTGAGACAAATTAAGCAAACTGGTGACTACTCAATTTTTGGAAGAGTCAGTTTGGTCTGTGTTGGTGATTTTTATCAGCTACCGCCAGTCAAGGGAATTCCCCTGTACGTTGATCCAAAAGGAGTGAATCTTTGGGATACCAACTTTGAAATTGCTGAACTAACACAAGTTGTCAGGCAACAAGATGCATCTTTTGCTGAAATGTTAAATCGTCTGAGAGTTCATAAAAAGAACGAAACTCTAAGCCCAAATGACATCAACATGTTGAAGCAACGTGAAACTGGTGAAGAATGCGATGCTATCCATATATTCCCTACAAATGCTCAGGTTGATGAGTACAATATACAGAAACTTAATGAGCGTTGTCCTGAGGCAATCACTATTCACGCTAGAGACTTTGCTAGAAATCCAGAAACTGGAAGAATAGAAAGGAAAGTTGGATTTCATGCAAAAGTTTTCAACTCGTGTTTGGACAAATGTGTTTCCTTGGGTGTTGGTGCCAGAGTAATGCTTAGGAAAAATGTTGATGTTTCTGATGGACTTGTCAATGGAGCCTGTGGCACAGTTGTCCACATAAGCAGAAAACAAAGACGTGATGATGATGATGACTTCCCATCAGCTATCCATGTTGAATTTGATGATCCAAATGTTGGTAAAATTCAGAGATCGAAGCTGCGACAGAAATATTCCCCAAATTCGACTGTTATTGAAGTGGAAGAAGATCAAGTGTCAAACGATGGTGGTTTAAGACGTCAGTTTCCACTTAAATTGGCATGGGCATGCACCGTTCATAAAGTGCAAGGACTCACAGTAGATAAAGCGGTCGTCTCACTTGACAAGGTATTTTCTCCGGGACAAGCATACGTTGCATTGAGTCGTGTGAGAACCCTCGATGGACTAATAATTAATAACTTCAAAGACACTGTCATATATTGTAATGAGAAAATTGACTCTGCTATGAAAAACATGCCCCGACTTGCTTTAGAAAATTACAGTTTTGTAAAGGCACCTGGCATGTTTACAATTGCTCTTCATAATGTACAAAGTCTTCGAGCTCATGTTCAGGATCTTCAAGTTCACAGACAGATAATGAATGCAGATTGCATCTGTTTAACTGAAACGTGGCTAAAAGTTGAAGACCAAGTACAAATTCCAGGATTTGTTTTTAAGAGCAATCCAAGAGCTAAATGTTATGACAACAGTACTCCACTTTTCACTGATTTAAAACAACAAAGAGGAGGTGGAGTTGGACTATTCTGTTGTGAAAGCATTCATTTTAATGTCAGGGTTCCAGAACCTTGTAACTTGGAATGTCTATACTTTGCAGTTCCACATCTAAGTTTGAATGCTGCTTTGCTGTACAGACCTAATTCATATCCACTTAATCTGTTTCGACAAAATATGTTGCATGTTATTGATGAGCTGGAGAAACAGTCAGGAAAGAAAGTGATTATGGGAGACTTCAATGAGGACATCTTGACATCATCTACAATTGGTACACTAATGGAACTGCATGGATACAGTCAACATGTGCAACACCCTACCACTGAAAAAGGTACACTGATAGACCATGTCTATGTTAAAGATGCAGAAAATGTCTCTGTTGAAATTGTGCAAACATATTACAGTTTCCACCAAGCAGTCCTTATTTCACTGAGGTAAAAATGAATGGGTCTAATTCATGAAACACGAGCAGAACTAATTTTTGTGTAAATCACGTGTAAAGTGGTTTTGGGGTAAATTTTTGGATTCATTAAAACCGTTCGTATTTTCCTAATGTTAGTTGGTATGAAAGAAATCTACACCTGCTCCCAGCCATGTGTAAATAGTGCGTTTAACGTCTGAACATTTTGCTCATTAATACGGCTGCATTTTAATTCACATTAATCGGGTACATATTTACACAGCGTTTTGAAAAAAAAAATATTATATATATTAATTACATAAGGTTTTTCTTTTAACTTTTATTATGAGAGCCAGTAATAGGATCTGTAATATGCTTCCAAACTTCCTTTTTTAGGACCTCATATGCCACTAGTATGCTTGAAAATTAAACGTGGCGTTTTGAATGAACTTCTGATAATAAAACTTCAATTTTTGCAGCTGAGAAAGGTTTCTTTTTCAGTCGCTTTTGAGAAGACATGTTGAAATCCTTCGTTTGGTGTCATAATATGATGCTCCTATATAGTTGTCAGTCGGATTTAATGGGCGTGATTTATGGTAATTGAGAGTGAGCGTGCACGCGCGTCCCATTTACGACTGATTGGAATTCATTAACACACACACACATTTCACTATCACATCTGACCTTTACGAAGTTTTTGTGAATCAGGAGAAGAGTTTTTGGGAAGTTCTCTTTACGCACAAATCACTCAGATATTTACTCGTATATTTACGAATGTTTCATGAATGAGACCCATTGTGTGTGATTATGTAATGAAATCTGTGTAACCTGCATTATTTATTTCTTGTCTGTGTTCTTACTTGTTCAATGTTCATCCTGAGCTTCCAACTGGCATACAACTGCAGGGCAAGTGTACAACTGGCGACGGTATGTTCTAAGTCGATCTATATCTAAATGAATAACTCTTATAATGATCCATCAGTTGGATATGTACAGCTGTTCCATGTTATGATTGAAGTATTATCTGAAGGTAATCCATTTTATCAATGCAACACTCTGAAATGAGAATTGTATCACTGTATTGTCTGTTCTGTTTTTGTGTCCTCACGATATGAGCGCTATCCTGAGATTCCAACATGGTCCGAGTCCAGTTAATCCAGCCTGTAATTCAAACAAGTGATCATCATTTTCAACCCAACATCTCCCATAATTGCTCTTCTTTCTTGAGCTAGTAAGCTTCACTCAGCCAAGGTAACTGTAGTATTTACTTTGTATTCATCTTATTGCTTTATTATTATTATTATTATTATTATTATTATTATTTTAATTCTGCTTAAATTCTCAGTTTTGAGAGATTTATTTTTAACTGACATTTAATCCATAATCTAATTTCAGTCATTCTAAGCCATCCAAATCATAATGGATGCTTCCAAACATTATAGGAAACATCTACAAAGACTGCCTGCATCCATCCATTTGTCTCTTAATATCACAATTAAGTCAATAGAACAAAACAAAATTGGTAAGTAGACTGAGTTGTGCATGATTACACAAGCAGAATAAAGGCATGGTTAAATTCATCAACTATATGCAAGCAAATCTGCAAGTCATCTTTTTAGACGTATGAAATGCACAAGTCAGAATTTCTCCCATACAAGAGAATCTGTACTCCATCCAACACATAATTATGTACCTCAATAACTTTCTTAATGAAGAAAATAACTGATGAAAATGTAAATATAGTAGTGCCAGAATAAAACTGACTAATTTGTTCAGGCATGGTTTCACCTAATAGCAATATATTTTCAGGTTTGAGCATCAAGTCTCACTAACTACTGTCAAAGGTAAGTGTGCAGATGTCTACATATTTCACTAAATGTTTCAGATGTGCAAACACTTTATCAAGCTGTTAATGTTCCATGAATGTATTTTCAGATTTCTGCAATATGCTACATATTTGAAACTTCCTCCTTATCCTATATTAGATTTTTTTCTACGCCATGAACTGTTTTTATGAAGAGGCACACAACCAATCAAAAGGTAAATTCATATATCTGCAATACTCGAATTGACTCATTTCTTAAAGCAGTCTTTCACCTGTTGATACTTTTTCAGGTTTGTGCAATACGTTACACTTCAAACTTCCACCTTATCCATTATGATTCTCTGCTCCACGGACTGTTTTTATGAAGAGGCACACAACCAATCAAAAGGTAAATTCATATATCTGCAATACTTGAATTGACTCATTTCTTAAAGCAGTCTTTCACCTGTTGATATGTTTTTCAGGTTTGTGCATGAAAACCCAATATATCTGCAATACTCGAATTGACTCATTTCTTAAAGCAGTCTTTCACCTGTTGATACTTTTTCAGGTTTGTGCAATACGTTACACTTCAAACTTCCACCTTATCCATTATGATTCTCTGCTCCACGGACTGTTTTTATGAAGAGGCACACAACCAATCAAAAGGTAAATTCATATATCTGCAATACTTGAATTGACTCATTTCTTAAAGCAGTCTTTCACCTGTTGATCTGTTTTTCAGGTTTGTGCATGAAAACCCAATATATCTGCAATACTCGAATTGACTCATTTCTTAAAGCAGTCTTTCACCTGTTGATACTTTTTCAGGTTTGTGCAATACGTTACACTTCAAACTTCCACCTTATCCATTATGATTCTCTGCTCCACGGACTGTTTTTATGAAGAGGCACACAACCAATCAAAAGGTAAATTCATATATCTGCAATACTTGAATTGACTCATTTCTTAAAGCAGTCTTTCACCTGTTGATCTGTTTTTCAGGTTTGTGCATGAAAACCCAATATATCTGCAATACTCGAATTGACTCATTTCTTAAAGCAGTCTTTCACCTGTTGATACTTTTTCAGGTTTGTGCAATACGTTACACTTCAAACTTCCACCTTATCCATTATGATTCTCTGCTCCACGGACTGTTTTTATGAAGAGGCACACAACCAATCAAAAGGTAAATTCATATATCTGCAATACTTGAATTGACCCATTTCTTAAAGCAGTCTTTCACCTGTTGATATGTTTTTCAGGTTAGTGCATGAAAACCCAATATATCTGCAATACTCGAATTGACTCATTTCTTAAAGCAGTCTTTCACCTGTTGATACTTTTTCAGGTTTGTGCAATACGTTACACTTCAAACTTCCACCTTATCCATTATGATTCTCTGCTCCACGGACTGTTTTTATGAAGAGGCACACAACCAATCAAAAGGTAAATTCATATATCTGCAATACTTGAATTGACTCATTTCTTAAAGCAGTCTTTCACCTGTTGATCTGTTTTTCAGGTTTGTGCATGAAAACCCAATATATCTGCAATACTCGAATTGACTCATTTCTTAAAGCAGTCTTTCACCTGTTGATACTTTTTCAGGTTTGTGCAATACGTTACACTTCAAACTTCCACCTTATCCATTATGATTCTCTGCTCCACGGACTGTTTTTATGAAGAGGCACACAACCAATCAAAAGGTAAATTCATATATCTGCAATACTTGAATTGACCCATTTCTTAAAGCAGTCTTTCACCTGTTGATATGTTTTTCAGGTTTGTGCATGAAAACCCAATATCTACTGTCCACTGTTCCCAAGAGGTGAGTATACAACATACATAGAAATCTGTACAATGTTTCAGTTGTGTAAACAATATCAATCAGTTAATGTTCCATGACTGTATTTTCAGATTTCTGCAATATGCTACATATGTGAAACTTCCTCCTTCAGTATTGGATTCTCCACTCAATGAACTGTTTTTATGGAGAGGCACTCAACCAATACAACGGTACGTTGAATTGTATGTGTGCAAAGCCTGAATTTACCCATTTGCATGGTTTCACTGAATAAATGTACATCTTCTGGTTTGTGCATCACAACTAAATATCTACGGTCAAAAGTTGAGTGGAGAGTAATGTCTACGTAAATTGTTTAAGTGGTGCAAACTCTAATCAACTTGTTAATGTTCCTTGAATGTATCTTCAGATTTCTTCAATAGCTACAGTTGAAACTTCTTCCGTATCCATTAAATTATTCTCCACTCTATGAACCCTTTTTATGAAGAACACAACTGAAAAAAGGTAGGATCTATTATCCTTTGTGCTTCTTAATCAGAAGTTGATACTAATTTGACTTAACTTTTCTTCTTCTCTTTCTTACAGTGAATACAAAATCATTGTTCAAGTATCTTCAGAAAATGTCCCGGCAAAATTCTAAACTGATGCAGGCAGTCAATAGTCAAAGATCTCACAAATGCATAACCACAAAAGTAACACAATTCTATATGAAATTTTGTATGGATGGCTTGTAATATATTTGGTCTATGTACAGCAAATTTAGATGCCAGCCAAAGGAGGATGGCTTGCCCCTGCTGAGTCTGGTTCCTCCCAAGGTTTCTCCCTATACCTCCGCTGATGATCCTCTTCACTAATTTAGGGAGTTTTTCCTTGCCACTGTTGCCTTCTGGCTTGCTCACTGGGGTTTTAAGGCACAATATTTTCAATGTAAAGTGTTTGTAAAGAAAAATAAATACATGATGAATTAGAATATACTTTTGTCCTTGCTTTCATGAAGTTTAATGTAGTCTATCAATGTCCTTTTTTGTTTACTGATCTACATTAGATGTTCTGAGTAGAATTTGTGTGTCTGTGTGTATATATGTATGTGTTTTAATTGACATCTCTGAGCACAAATCATATCACACTGGGTTACATAGAGAATACATGATAATGGATAACCTGAATGCAAAAAAAAAAAAGACTATCATTTTATTTCATTGTACTATTAAACCTGGAATTGGAGAAAATGGTTAAAGTATATTTCGTGTACACAACAGAAGTATTCATGCTGTAAGGCAGTGATCCTCAAATCTGGCTCGCAAGATCCACTTTCCTGCAGAGTTTAGCTAGAAAATCACAAGTAGGTTTGTTTGATTAGGGTTGATCCCATTTAAGTCCCTTTTTTTTATTTTCTTTTTTCTCCATGAAACCAACAAACATAAAATGCTTTCCTATGGTATGAAATGGCAGGAGTTGACCCAATAAGTGCACATTATTTTTGTTCACAACTGTCAATTTAAAAAGTATAAAACTTAGCTGAAATGTTGCAAAGATGTCCTTGTATTGTTGATCAGATGTTTTAAGTCACCCCACAGAAGAATTGAAATCCTTGAACTAATCTGTGACAGCAAAATTCTTCTCATACAGTGAAACATGTGGCACACCGATACTATAATGTTGAAGATATGTTTTTATATAAAAAGTAACACAGATGAAGCATAAACTTGCATGTTAACAAATAATGTTTTTGAAGTGTAGTGTAGAGCAAGAAGAGCAAACACGGCAGCAATGTAATATACATAAAAAACAAGATCAGAAGTAGAGACGTTCAAAAATGAAAAGAAATAAAATCCAACATCTGGAACAAACACAATATTGACCACCCTGGATTTGAAGCCCCAACCTTAGAGGGTTGGAACCAGTGGCTTAGAAGAGTGCACTACTCAGTCAATGCACATCACAGAATACTATATAAGAGAGGTTAAGGTGTGACAATGATCTCCAAACTTCAAAATCAAACAGAAGTTCACATGAGAAAGACCAAAACATGTTCTTGATTCAATATGAACACACAGAAAATCCTTAAACGTAAACAACATTAACCACCCTGGATTCGAACATACGACCTCTCAGGTTTGGGACCAGTGTCTTAGCAGAGTGAGCCACATTAGGTGACACACATTCGACAACCCACAGAAGAGAGTTTAAGGTGTGAGAATGATCTCTTAAAACCATGAATTAGCATTTTAGTCAGATTAGCATGCTACGCTAAAAAATGCTAACATTGTCAAAGTTAACCAGATTGCTCAAGAGACCCATTAGAGTGAATAGAAAAGTGTTAGCATTTTAGTTAATTAGCATGCTAAGCTAATTAGCATAAATCAACAAGCACAGGCACGGTCAACTTCGGAGCTGTACATCTCTGGAACGGGAGTGAATATCAAAAATCTGTTGAGTCATTTCTGTCAGGCCCGGTCTGAAGTTCATCTGATAAAATTTTGAACAAAATTGAACAAGATTTCAGGGAGGAGTAGTGAAAAAACTGTATTTCATTCCATTCAATATGGCGGACAGACGCCATGTTGGAAAATGACAATTGAGACATCCTCAGAATCGGCATAACCAAAGGAATAAAATGACATAAAAATATCAAAAATCGATCAACATTTACAGTAGTTATAAGGGGTTTTGCAAGAATCGTTATATCTCTTGAACACTAGGTGGCGCTGTCTTCCAACTTCCGGGGTACTTCCAGCACATGGTGTTGATGATGCCTATAGATTTTTGTGAAGATTTGTACAGTAGTTCAAAAGTTATAGCAATTTTTGACAAATTTCAAAATGGCGGACGGGTGGTCCTGGTGGTCTTGACAAAATTGACATCCACAGATTCGAAATGATCTACAGAAACCATAGACATCAAGATCATAATTTTCTGATGAATTGTTCAGAAGTTATAAGCAAAAAAGTGCATTTTTGGTATCTCAACACCCATAGGTGGCGCTGTTCCCAAATTTGGCATGGACCCCCAGATTATGGTATAGAAGAAGTGTACCAAGTTTGGTTTCGATTGATCAAAGTTTGGCTGAGATACAGCATCTCAACCGATTTTAGGTCAACCTCAGTAAGTTCACAGCATGATAACTTTTTTGTCACTAGTGTTCAAAAAATTCTGTTCAGTCAAATCTGTGCAGCTCAGTCCAAAGATTTTATGTGCCAAATTTCAGAAGAATTGGACCAATTTTGAAGGAGGAGTATTGTTTAGACTGATTACTGTACTTTTCAAAATGGCTGCTACTGTAATGGGAGGAGTCTTAATGTAAGATATGGAATGGAATCTCCATGAAGAGACAAAATAGATGTACTAAGTTTTATTTTCATAGAATTAGTGGTTCAACAGTTATTAACGTTTGAATGTTGAATTTTTGGACTGCTGGTGGCGCTATAGAGTTTGGCCTAGAGACCCCAAAGTTGGTCAGATCACTTATAATGACCAGTTCTACAAGTGTGCCAAATTTTATCATTTTCCCATGTTCCCTTCATATGGCTGCCATAGACTCCCATTAGACGAGAAGAAGAAGAAGAAGAAGAAGAAGAAGAAGAATAATAATAATAATAATAATAATAATAAAACATACAGATACAATAGGGGCTACAGCCCTCTGGGCTTGGCCCCTAATAATAAAACGTACAGATACAATAGGGGCTACAGCCCTCTGGGCTTGGCCCCTAAATATAGCTGCAAGCAGCGATACCGGGGCCAAGCCCTGAAGGGCTGTAGCCAGAGCAACGAGCGGGACGAAGCAAAATGGCCAAAATGGAACTTACATCGGATCGACGTTACCCACCCCGGATTCGATCCCACGACCTCTCGGGTTTGGGACCAGTGCCTTAGCGAAGTGCGCCACATTAGTTGACACACGATTTACATGGCACAGAAGAGAGGTTAAGGTGTGAGAATTAACTCTCAAAAGCCCGAAGTAGCATTTTAGCCAGATTAGCATGCTACGCTAAAAAATGCTAACGTTGCTCAAAGTTAACCAGATACCTCAGGAGACCCATTAGAGTCAATAGAAACGTGTTAGCATTTTAGCTAATTAGCATGCTAAGCTAACTAGCATAAATCAACAAGCACAGGCACGGTCAACATCCAAGAGGTACATGTCGGGAATGGGAGTGAATATCAAAAATCTGGTCTGAAGATATAAAATTTTACAAAATTGAACCAGATTTCAAAGGTGTAATTGCAAAAAAAAAAAAAAAAAGTTTATTCAACTCAATATGGTGGACAGACGTCATGTTGGAAAATGACGAATGAGACCGAGTTGGCATAACCCACAGAATCCATAGGCACCAAGATCATAATTTTCTGACTGACTATTCAGGAGTTAGGCAAATGTGCATTTTTGGTATCTCAACACCCATAGGTGGCATTGTTCCCATTGAACCCTCAGATAATGGTGTAGATGGTGTACCAAATTTGGTTTTGATTAAATTAAACTTAAGACTAGATAGCCTCTGAACCGATTTGAGGTTGACCTTGTTCAGTACACAATTTAATAACTTCTGGTTAATGGTCATGCAGTTTGCAATTAATGTGAAGTCAAAACATAGGCATGCTCAATTCCAGTAGTTATTTCTTAGTAATTAAAAGGGGTTTCAAATAGGTTAACTTTTGCAATAAACTTGCAAAATGTCAAACTATAGAGTGCATAGCATGTAGTCTTTCAGGACATGCACCTCTTGTTCAGCCATGTTAAGTTTAAAAGATATTGGAAAGGACTTCAAAATAGTGTACAAGTAGCTTTAACAAGTCTGACAAAATTCTCATCTGTCTCAAGTAAAGACACTAACAGATTAAAAGGTTAAACAAAATTAAACTTCTCCCATTGTGGATTGACAAACCAACTTTGTAGCAAATAAAGCAAACAAGAGTAAAGCATTGAAGTGAGGGTTCTTTATTAACAGAAATAACACATCCCCATAGTCAAAGACAGAAATATATTTTTGGAAATGTATACAACATTTTCAATATTCACAATTTAAATTAGGGAGGATAAAAAGAGCTGCCTCAAGCGTACACAGGATTGAAACTTAAAACACCACATTTCCAGTTAAAAAAAAAAAAAAAAAAAAAAAAAGAAAACATAAGTTACAATTTAAAACCAACAAGGCATTACTTATTTTGGGGTATCAGCAATAGAAGTGGGAGATGGGGGAGTTGGCTGGTTTACTTTTGGCTGGGTGTCTAGTGGAGATTCCACCATAAAAAGGTCAAGTTCCGCTAGGTCTTCACTTGGAGCTGGTGGTTGTGTAGGTGGGGAGAAGTGCACAAGTGGACTGTTGGGTTGTGGGGTGTCTGTATGAGATTTCTCTGGATATGCCAGGTGGGTAATGTAGTGGTTGTGTATTGTTATGTTCATAGTGGGGAGGTCCAAAATAGAGTCCATTATTGTGTCGGTTGTGGCGTTTTTTGGAATTTGGATAGTGGCTCGGAGAACGTGGTTCTCGATGTTAACAGATTTTATTTCATCTGAAGTTGTGGTGGTTATTTTGAGCCTGGCGTGTGTGTGTAGTGTAATGGCGTCAGTTCTGTAAAATATATCGCACTTGTCACACAGGACTCTTGTGCAGGAAAGTGCCATGTTATGCAACTTATGCTTAAGTGGACAAATGTATATTATGGTAACTTTGGCGCCAATTATGTTTCCAGTGACATGTTCAGATGTGGTGGGCTGTAGTGGAAATGTGGGGTCAGTGCATGTGGTGGGTGTGAATTTTGTGTCTTTTGTTGTGGATAGGAATTTTGTACCTCGGAACATCCGTAAAGAAACATTGGTTATATAAAACCAGGAGTCCAGCTGAAGGTTTTGCTCGCCCCAGACAGTGAGCTCCATTATTCCTGTGGTGTCCGCTATGGTGTAGACTGCCTTTTCTAACAAGACATCATCCTGAAGGAAGGCATGTCCTTCGCTTTCCCTCTGGATCAGCTTTGCGGTGATGTTAACCTGAAGAACATTAACAATACAAATTAGTGTCATATGACATTTCTAGTTTCATTACTATTCATATCCCACTATGTCAACCAACTCTTCGAGAAGACAACAAGTTGACTTTTAAAGTTACCTGAAGGAGCATAAACAAGATATTGGGACAGTCTAATACGGTTACTATTACCTGATATTTAATTATGAATTCAGTTCCTGGATCTGTGGAATGTGCAAAGGTGTAAAGAGCATAGTAAACCTGCATTTGTTAACCAAGCTACTAACATCTTGAAGGGTTTAGAATTGATTGAGAAGTTATTTTCTTTGCCCTCCCCACCACTAATACTTACTCTGTGGTATTCCATGTCGATTTGCAGAATCTGACTAATTGTTTGGTCTTGAATGGTGACCATTATGGTGGGGTTGTAAGGGTAGTCAATTGAAGTCAAACAACACCATTTTGATTGGTGGGTGAAGAGTATGTCCATTCCATCTTCTCTCCTTGATGGCTGGACAACCACATTATTGAGTTGGACCGGGCATCTAAAACATGACAAAAAAAGACCTTAGGAAAAACAAAGTTTGATCTTGCAGACTAGAAGTTGTAACAGGTTTTCATTTTCAGCTTCAAAGTGTAATTTTAAGTCTTCATTATGATATCACAATTGTAAAATTCTAGACAGTACCCTTCTCCTGTACAGGTTCAAAGTATCAGAAGTAGAGACAAAAACCCCACAAGTATTTGTAAGAGTGAAAGTAAAGTTTACCGGTCTTTCTCAATCTTCAGAAACTTCGAATGGAGCTCCACCTTGAACACCACAACCTTACATACTTTGTGGCGTTGTTGTAAGACTCCTTCAAAGTACTGTCTTTTAACCCCATGACGCAGAGGTGTGACATTGTGTATGTAGCCAGTAACAGACTGGTTAAGACTGGCAGTTGAAGTACTTGCCATATCTAGAAAAAATTTAAGATAGGATATAGAATTAGTACATGTAGGGTTTAAGAAACTGAAAACATTTTACACACATAAGAACAAATTCTTACCGTTTTCTGTTCTTCAGCTGACTTCACTACGGTTGATGCACCACGTGGTCAAGTTTGAACCAAATAAAATAGCTTATTTAAATGTTTTTTTGCAATTGTGCAGCTTAATTGAGTAATGAGGAAATTGTTAATGAGCTCGTTAGTTTATTGTGTTCACATGATAACGACAGGTTCACATGATATGGACAACATGCCATATGTTATTATTAACTTGTTTGTATACTTTTATATATCATTTTCGAAATGTTGACTGACAAATGTTGCTGTTTTTTTATTATTTAATCTTATTTAATCTTAATGATTTTTGTGTACATTGTTCAGTATTTGGTTAGTAGTTCATTAACATTAGCATAATAATTAAGCACAATCATGAAAAACTTTTCTAAGAACATGAAATTGACTCTGAAACAAAATATATTTTATAATAAGAAATATCTTTAAATAGTTTGTATATATAATGTTTTTTCATGGTTTAATATATTTCTGAAAACACAAGCACACATCTGCATCAGTGAAGTGAAACTTGTTGGGGGTTATGATATCAAATGTAACAAAACAATACAGTACCGCAAATATAATGTCTTTCAATAACTATGAATATATAAAGAATATAAAATATCTGCAACCAGCAATATGGGTAGGAAGTGTAATGCAGAGCAGGATGAGCAACTGAAAATATGTATAGTTATTCCTGTATTGTTGATCAGATGTTCTATTATAATGTCACCCCAAACAAAAATTAAAACCTGTGACATCATCCGTGAGAGCATGTTATCACACTGTGCCAACATATGGAACACAGTCACCATAATTTTGAAAATATGTTTTAATATAAAAAGGAACACAGATCAAGCACTAACTTGCATGCTAACCAAGAATGTTTATGTAATATAGTGCAGAGCAAGAAAAGCAAATACAGCTGAAATAGAATGTAGATTAAACAACAAATAAGTTCAGAAGTGGACAAGTTAAAAAAAATGAACAGCAATTCAGATCAGATTGACCAAAAAACAAATTTATGCTACAATACACACAGAAAATCCAATATCTGGAGCAAAAGCAACATTCACTTCAGTCCACAAGAGCTATTTGGTGCATGTGCAACCATCGATGCATATTCAACGAGCTTCAGAGGAGAGGTTAAGGTATGAGAACGTTCACAGAAGCATTAGAGCACATGCTAACCAATTCATCAAGCTGCACCTGGTCTTAATTTGGCAGTATATCAAGGAGAGAGCATGTGCTGCTCGGTTTATCTGTTTTTCTAAAGCAGGTATGTTTGTTTTAAAAGTGTCTGTGTATTGATTATTTCTTCTTAGTTTTGATTGTGGATATTTTGCTCAAATATTTAATATGTTCATTTTGCTTGTTGTTTGTAATGACCATGTGTTCAAAATGGCAACTCCTTTGAAGTGTTTTATCTTTACTTTAATTGGATAGTTTTCTTATTATGCTAGTCTATTGTTTGATCTGTAATGCAATTCTGGAGTTTATCGGAAGGTAATTTTATGTTTAATATTAGGGATTTTGTGTGGGTTTTTATTTTTATTTTTTGGTAAAGTGATGCACAAGAATTTACTAATTCTGATTCAGATTGTTTACAAATTATATAAACAAAGTAATTTAGTTTTAGTGGTCTACACTATATTTTCTTGAAAATGGTCTTCTTAATTGATAAAGCTTAATAAAGAGTTTATAATTAACTATGAAAAGTTGTGTAACTTGAATATATGCTAAACCGTACTACTTTTTATGTGTGCTGGTGAATTGACAAGAGTGTGAGTTGATTTAACCTTTATAATTCTTGTATATGTAAAAATAATTTGAATGTACTTTTTAAATGTATGTTAAGTTCCTAAAATGCTTAACTTATCACTTTTTTGCATGTGGTGGTACACTGGTAAAAGACAAAGTTGAGGTATGACAAACTTCTTGAACTTTATTAAAATGCACTTAGAATATACTGCTGAAGTAAATGTACTGTATAACAAAGCATGCCTGACAAGTATACCCATTTTTTTTCTTTTATGTGTGGTGGTGCACTGGTTAAAGACTGCAAGCTGAGGTAAGGCAACTATTTGTAACCATTAAAAAGAGTTTGAAGTATATTGTTGAAGTAAATGTTTAACCCTTGTGCATTGTTCAAATTCACTACCTTTTTGTTATGTTCAGGATAAAAACATCAACTTCATTAAACTGCTGTAAAAATGTCTCTATTTATTTTTTATTTTTGCATGAATCTATCAATCAACCTCAGTCCTAATGAAAACTACTACATTTTTAAAACGATCCAAGATTTCAACTCTTTAAGTGGCAAGTTCATAAATTGTCACTTTCAATATAAAAGTATTGTGACTGGATTTTTTTTGTTACTTTTTATTACAGTCTTGGGTATGTAAAAGATTAGTAACATCATTGGCTTTTATGCACTTTTAGTTTTTATGCAACATTAGAAAAAAAATTATCCATTTTATTATTGGTGGCTGTTTTTGCCCCATTGACTTCTATTATAATGACATTTTGATTGCAAAGCCATGACACCATATAATCATGCATTCTTGTTTTGTGGTTTTCTCTGTTGGGAAGAGGTAAAATTTGTTACTCCAGTTGATCACTATGTGGGACCATGAACCCTTTAGATGGGCTTTTGCAAAAAAAGCTTAGTTTCTGACTTGTAAATGAAGCTATATGGGGTATAACAGCATATTATATTGTGTGTGTGCGAAACAGAGAGAGAACTTTGTGCACTTACCTTGATGTATTTGAGAAAATCAAAATGTACAGCTCAGAACTACATGGAGTAAACAAATGTTTATGCACCTACTGCCTTTTAATGATTGTGTTAAGTATAGATTAAAAAAAAGTATGTGGATTCAAACTCTTATGCCATCCTGCAGGTCATTTGATGGTGTGGAATGGCTAAGGAAAGGGCTTGACTTTGTACAAAAGTCTTAGAAATTATACAGCTGGACCACTCCAGCAAGCTGTAGCTTATTTTGAAGTTGGTATTGCTTTTTGGTTCATAATAAATTGTTCACAAATCTGATGCAAAGTAGAATTGTTTATATAAAATATATATATATATATATACACACACATATATACATACAGGATTTTAAGGTTTGAAACTCCCTTTACCATCAAGGAAAGACAAGCACTTCACACACAGGCCATCCTATATAAGTGTGCATAAACACTACTTTTTTGTTTACTCCATGTAGTTCTGAGAGCTGGGGTGCATTATTGTTTTTTTTTTTGTGGATACATCAAGGTAAGTGCACAAAGGTCTCTCTCTGTCACACATACATGCATGCATACACGCACTATCAAAAATCAATTTTTTTTTTTTTTATAATGGAGGTCAATGGGGCAAAAACAGCTACCAACAATAAATGAGGGTGGAAAAAAGTAAATCTAATGCTGCACAAAAGCTAAATGCATTAATGTCAATGTTGTTAATTTTTGGCATGCCCAAGACTGATAAAAAGAAATCGATTTTTTTTTTTTTTTTTTAATCCGTGATGTCATTTATGAACTTGGCAATTAAAGAGTGCTAGTAAAAAATGCTAGTTTTGATAAGGACTGAGGTTGATTTGAATAACTTGTGCAAAAAAAAAAATCTAACAAATTCATCTCATAAATTTTTACAGCAGTTTAACTGAATGGATGTTTTTATCCCAAACATAATGAAAGGGTAGTGAATTTAAATGATATACAAGGGTTAAACGTATAGCAAAGCATGGCGGACAAGTATAGGCTACTTTATTTCTTTTTTCTTATGTGTGGTGGTGCACTGGTTAAAGACTGCAAGCTGAGGTCAGTCAACTTTTTGTAACTATTAAAAAAATATATACTGCTAAAGTAAATTTATAACAAAGCATATCTGGCAAGTATACCTTTTTCTTTCTTTTGTGGTGTCTGCTTGGTTAAAGTGTGCGAGTTGAGAATTTAAATGCTTGCTTTTTTCATAGCAAAATTAAGACTGTATCCATGCGTGCTCGGCAATCTTAAGTGATTCATCAGTACGTGTCTTGTTAAGGGCTTATGTGAATATTAATTATGTTGCTGGTCATTATAAAATCTTGTATTGATATTTAAATTAAGAAACATTTTCTTATTCTGTTGTTTTCTTTCCTGATGATAATGTATTTTCTTGAAAAATTGTCTCCTTAATTGGTTTATTAAAGAGTTTATTTAGCTGTGTAATGTGTTTTTTTATTTATTTTTTTTATTTTTTTTTGAAAGTGAGATGTGTAAATTGAATATGCTAAACAATACTACTTTTTTATGTGTGCTGGTGAATGGATAAGAGTGTGAGTTGAGGTAACATAATTTGAATATAATTTTTAAATGTATGAAATGAAGTTCTTAAAATGCCTAACTTATCACTCTTTTTTGCATGTGCTGGTACACCTGGAAAAGACCAAGTTGAGGTGAGTCAAACTTTTCGAACTTTATTGAAATGCATTTAGAACATACTGCTGTAAATGTTTCAATGCATAACAAAGCATGCCTGACAAGTATACCCTTTTTTGTGTGTGGTGGTGCACTGGTTAAAGACTGCGAGCTGAGGTAAGGCAAC
Source organism: Carassius gibelio (assembly GCF_023724105.1). Lineage (NCBI taxonomy): Eukaryota > Metazoa > Chordata > Actinopteri > Cypriniformes > Cyprinidae > Carassius > Carassius gibelio. Next base: position 28,005,291 of record NC_068418.1, read on the forward strand.
TTTTTGTAACTATTAAAAACACTTAGAATATACTGCTGTAGTAAATGTTTAAATGTATAACAAAGCATGCCTGACAAGTATACGTTTTTTCTTTTATGAATGGGGTGCCTGGTTAAAGTTTGGCAAGTCAAACTTTTTGAACAATTAGAATATACCGTTTAAGTACATTTAAATGTATAACAAAGCATAGCTAAAATGTGTACCCTTTTCATTTATGTGTGGTTGTGCACTGGTTATAGACTGCGAGTTTAGAAATTAAATGCTTGCTTTTTTCATAGCAATATTAAGACCGTATCCATGTGTGCTGGGCAGTCTTTAGATATTCATCAGTACTTATGTCTTGTCAAGGGCTTATGTGAATAATGTTGCTGCTCATTATAAAATCTTGCATTGATATTTTAGGAAACATTTCTTGATGTTTTCATTCCTGTTGATAATGTTTTCTTGAAAAATGGTCTCCTTAAATGATAAAGTTTAAAGAGTTTATTTAGCTGTGAAATGTTTTTTGTGAAATGTGTAAATTGAATATGCTAAACAATACTTATGTGTGCTGGTGAATGGATAAGTGTGAGTTGAGTTAACCTTTTATAATTTCAATATAATTTTTAAATGTGTGAAATGAAGTTCTTAAAATTCCTAACTATCACACTACTTTTTTGCATGTGCTGGTACACTGGGAAAAGACTGAGTTGAGGTAAGTCAAAATTTTTGAACTTGCATTTAGAACATACTGCTGAAGTAAGTGTTTAAATGTATAACAAAGCCTGGCTGACAAGTGTACCTTTTCCTTCTATGTGTGGTAGTGCACTGGTTCTAGACTGCGAGCTGAGGTAATTCAACTTTTTGTAACCATTTAAAAAAATAATTTAAATAAAAAATAATCCTAAGGAAAACAATAGGGCTCTCGCCCTCCAGGCTTGAGCCCTAAATATACTGCTGTAGTAAATGTTTAAATGAATAACAAAGCATAGCTGGCAAGTATGCCTTTTCTTTCACTTGTGGTGGCACATTGGTTAAAGACTGCGAGGTAAGTCAAACTTTTTCAACATTGTTTAGAATATACTGCTAAAATACATTTAAATGTATAACAAACCATAGCTGACAAATGTATCTTTTTCTTTTGTGTGGTGGTGCACTGGTTATAGACTGCGAGTTGAAGTTAAATGCTTGCTTTTTTTCATAGCAAAATTAAGACCGTATCCATGTGTGCTAGGTAGTGTTAAGATATTAATCAGTACTTGTGTCTTGTCAAGGGCTTATGTGAATATGTTGCTGGTCACAAAATCTTGCATTGATATTTTAATTAAGAAACATTTCTTATTCTCTTTCCATTCCTGTTAATGTTAGTACATCACATTTTTATGTTAATCATTTGAACTGTTTGAATAGCTACAGTGTAATCAGGTTCTGATGCTTTAAGAATTGAGAAGTACATGTAGTAATTCTGTTTCCGTGTTCACAGATGCCGCGACCAACCAAGAGGTCGACAATAGCCAAACGGCTATACGCACAGAGATGTGCAAGTACAGAGGCTGCACCGCTTCCTCTTAAAATAACTGAAGCAGAGTTTCCACCCCTTCCTCTTAAAAAAAGGGCAGAGGCTGCACGACCACCTCTTAAAACATACAAGGCCGAGGTAACGCCGCTTCCTCGTAAAAAAATGGCCGACTGCTCCGGCAGTTGTAATCCTGGCCCCACCCAGCAGGTTCCACCCCGTCCTGCAAAAACAAACGGGAAAGAGGCTGCGACGCTTCCTCTCAAAATAAGTCAAGCCAAGGTTATGCCCACTCCTTGTAAAAAAAAAGGCCGGTTTTGCCATCGTGTAGAAACCACCCCTCAACAGGTTCCACCCCTCCCTGTGGGTACAATTGGGGTAGAGGCAAAGACGCTCCCTCTTAAAACAAGTCGAGCCGAGGTTATGCCACATCCTCGTATAAAAAAAGGTCGGTTTTGCCATCGTGTAGAAACCAACCCTCAACAGGTTCCACCCCTCCCTGTGGGCGCGATTGGGGTAGAGGCAAATACGCTCCCTCTTAAAACAAGTAGAGCCGAGGTTATGCCACATCCTCGTAAAAAAATAGGCGGTTTTTGCCATTGTGTAGAAACCACCCCTCAACAGGTTCCACCCCTCCCTGTGAATCCAATTGGGGTAGAGGCTGCACCGCTTCCTCTTAAAACAAGTCAAGCCGAGGTTGTGTCACGTCCTCGTCCAAAAGTGACAGACAAAGAACGCCTATGTTCGATGTCGGAAATTTCCAACCAAACAAAACCCAGATATACCCTGCCTATTTCCGTTCATAAACCATCTATTCCTGTTCATAAACCATCTATTCCCGTTCATTCACCGTCTATTTCAAAGAGATTCCCATTGAACTCAAACGAAAACAAAAGAAAAAGCTCAAAACAATGTTTCAACAGGTGTGACCAATCTGTCAAAAGTTCCAGACAATCTGCAGGAAGGTTTGTGATTCCAACCAAGTCGATGGATAATGATTTGAACACTTTAAATTTGAGTTTTGAATTTCCACAGAAATCCGTGCTGACAGGTTCTTTTGATCAAGCTGATGCCCGCTTTGGAGATTTGCGCAACAGGCAGTGTGGAGCCATCAGTCTGACGGCAGTTTTGAGAAGCAAGCTGAAGAATGTGCTGACGTGGTCGACACAAGATCTGGATGGTGTCTTGGTTGCAGGAACACACCTCTATGAGTCTCTGAGAAAACAGGGTAACATAAAAGACCGGGAAGTGAAGGGTAGGAATTACATTGCAGTCCATGAACTACCAAGGAGACACATGTTGGGTAATACTACATTTTCCATCGAGTACAGTCCATCTCTGACTGGTTTTGTTAATGTCAATGAGTACCATGCGTATGACAAAGCCATAAGCGGTGTAGCCATGCCACTTGATGTAGCTCTTCAGCAAGCTCTACTGAGTGCTGATGCTTTCTTGTTAACCGTTTGTGCCAACACATCTGCAGTTATTAAGCAGGGATCATGGTATGCAGTTGTTGACTCTCATGCTATCAAAACAGAGACGAGTTGTGTTACTTATCACAGATCCGTTGAGTCTCTGTACAACTATATTAATGACATGGCACAGTTATTTGGGGAACCTGAGCCACCATTTGAGATAACTGGAGTTTTGGTTTATGCAGACGCAGAAGTTTGTGATCCATTGGAAGAAGCCGCTGGCAGCAGTTTTCCATGCACTTCTGGTAAAGCCCTTTACAGCGAGGTCTTAAAACGCTCACCCAAGGTCTGTGAATCTGTAAAGAGTGAGGTAAAGCCATCTGATTTTCAAGTAGACTCTGGCAAACTCCGGCAACCCCAGATGAAGCACCCCATGAAAACCCAACCAAAATCCATGAAAAAACCTATCCAAACTGAACAAAACATTCCTGCAAATTGCCATGAAAGTGCTTTGAGTGCTTGTTGTGATTTTCCACAGAAATCCATGCTAAAAGGCTCTTTTGATCAAGCTGATGCCCGCTTTGGAGATTCACGCAACAGGCAGTGTGGAGCTATCAGTCTCACGGCAGTGTTGAGAAGCAAGCTGAAGAATGTGCTTACGTGGTCGACACAAGATCTGGACAGTGTCTTGGTTGCAGGAACACGCCTCTATGAATCTCTGAGAAAACAGGGTAACATAAAAGATCGGGCAGTGAAGGGTAGGAATTACATTGCAGTCCATGAACTACCGAGGAGACACATGTTGGGTAATACTACATTTTCCATTGAGTACACTCCGTCTCTGACTGGTTTTGTTAATGTCAATGAGTACCACGAGTATGACCAAGCCATAAGCGCTGTAGCCATGCCACTTGATGTAGCCCTTCAGCAAACTCTACTTAGTGCTGATGCTTTCTTGTTAACCATTTGTGCCAACACATCTGCAGTTATTAAGCAAGGGTCGTGGTATGCAGTCGTTGACTCTCATGCCATCAGGACAGACACAAGTTGTGTAGTCTATCACAGTACCATAGAGTCTCTGTACAACTATATCAATGACATGGCACAGTTGTTTGGGGAACCTGAGCCACCATTTGAGATAACTGGAGTTTTGGTTCATGCAGATGCAGAAGTGTCTGATCCGCTGCAAGAAGCAGGCAGCAGCAGTTTACCATGCTCTTCCGGTAAAGCCCTCTACAGTGACGTCTTAAAACGCACACCAAAGGTACGTGAATCTGTGAAGACTGAGCCAAAGACCCCTGATTGTCCGGTACCTGTGGATGAAGTTGCAGATGTGAGAAACCCTAACCTTCCAACGCAGACAGTCTCTAATGTGTTGCCAAGTAAAGGTAAAAGATTGAGGAAAGAAAAGCACATTGAGCTGTCAGGTAAACGGGTTACAAAATCACACGCTGAAACTGTTGTAACCGATGACCTGATGATCACTGATGTTTCAGTTCCAGATGTCTTTTTTTCTCCCTTAACACATAATGATAAGCAAGCTTTATGTGAGCTCATACAAATGTCCAGTGATAACAGTGACCATAATGTCATAAACTTTGGTCCCATTTCAGCTCCGTGTCAGACAAAGACCATTAAACCAGACGGCAACTGTTTTTTCAGATCGTTGGCACATGTGATATGTGGAAGTGAGGAGAAACACTTGAAGGTTCGCCGTGCAGTTGTGAAACATCTGAAGATGAATACTCCGCTGTTTGAGAGGTACGTGAGAAGTGAGTATTCTTCAGCAGAGGATTATCTGACACGATCTAGAATGTTTTATTCTGGCTCATGGGTAACAGAAATTGACATATTTGTTGCGGCTGATCTTTTCAAAACCACCATAATGACTTTTAATGACGGCCGATGGAATGCGCACAAACCTAATGGAGAGGCATTCACTCAGAATGCAATTTATCTGAAACACTGTAACCGTAATCATTATGAAGTTGTGACATGTGTTAAGCACAGGGATCGAGATTCTGTTTGTGCAGGAGCATGTGGAAATGTGGTCTCAAATGAGGTCAGCAAACCATGTCTGCGTAAGCGAAAGGTAAGTGATGCTGAAGAATGTTGTCCAACCAAAAGGCATCGGGACAGATATCGCAACGACAGCGAGTACAGACAAAAACAACTGAAGTACGAGAAGGCAAAGTATGGTAATGACCCTGAATACAGACAGAACAAAATTGAGCATGCCAAAGCTAAATATTGTGATGGTGCCATTTACAGGGGGAAAAAAATTGAATATGCCAAAACAAAATATTCTGGTGACCCCGTTTACAGGGGGAAAAAAATTGAATATGACCAAACAAAATACAGTAGAGATAGATCTTACCAAGAAAGAAAAAAGGGAATTCTTCGTGACAAATATCTAAAAAATGTTGATGTTCGTTTTTCAAAGTGTGAACGTTCTAAGGCCAAGTACTTGAGCAATATTCAGTTCCAAAAACGTGTTTGCCAGTATTCTCGATTGAAATATAAATATAATGTTTCTTTTCAGGCAAATGTATGCGAGTATTCAAAGAAAAAATATCTGCAAAACCTGGCCTTCAAAGCAAGAGTGTGTGAGTATTCAAAGAAAAAATATCTGCAAAACCTGGCCTTCAAAGCAAGAGTGTGTGAGTATTCAAAGAAAAAATATTTGCAAAACCTGGCCTTCAAAGCAAGAGTGTGTGAGTATTCAAAGAAAAAATATCTGCAAAACCTGGCCTTCAAAGCAAGAGTGTGTGAGTATTCAAAGAAAAAATATCTGCAAAACCTAGTCTTCAAAAGAAGAGTGTGTGAGTATTCTGTAATGAAATATCATAAAGATGTGAACTTCCGTGTGCTTTCAATACAAAAAGGTTGTGAAAAGTATGCAAGAAAGAAGGAACAACAAGACATTGCTGTTGCTATTGGTAATTTTAGACAAGAAATTAGTAGTGGTCCAGAGTTTGTGTGCTGTGTCTGTCACCGTTTACTTTTCAGAAAGCAGGTTGTTGAATGTAGAAGACAATGCTATGAAGACAAAGGTGTAAAAATCGCTGCTTTGGGAAGAAGATGCATCACAACCAGGTATGTTCATGTCTGTGATCAAAAGTGTGAAGGATCTTCTGCTCATTCCTCAGGGTGCAAATTATGGATCTGTCTAACGTGTCATCGAAAAATCCTCTGTGGACAACTGCCCGAAGAGAGCGTTGCAAACAACATGCATTTGGTGGATGTTCCAAATCAACTGAAATGCCTCAACTCTTTGGAACAACATCTAATTGCACGTAACATTCCTTTTATGAAATTACTGTGCCTTCCTCGTGGTAAACAACATGGATGCCATGGCCCTGTAGTGTGCGTCCCGGTTAATGCCACAGATGTGTCCAATATCCTTCCACGAAATGAATGTGATGACAAGATGATAAGGATCAAACTGAAACGCAAGTTAACCTACAAAGGGCATTATGAGTACAAGTATGTACACACTGATCGTGTTCGAAATGCTCTGAAATATTTGATCCGGTTCAATAAGTGGTTTGGTGATGTGGAGATTAATCAACAGTGGATCAACTCTTTGAACGAACCAGAAGAAAATGTTGATGAAATGGAGCAACAAGACGTAGTTGAAAAGATTGATGATGAAAATGACCTTGATGAACAGCAAGAGGAAGACCTTACCTACATCAAAGAGCAAAGTGGTCTTTTGTCAGATACGTCATTGCAACCTGTGGACATCGGTTCAGAAGTAATTGATCAGCATTTCCAGGATGTATTAAATCTGGCACCTGCTGAAGGTAACAGTCCTGTTAGTTTGTTATCTGATAGGTCTAACGAAGCAAAATGTTTCCCTGTTCTATATCCAACTGGTGGTCCAACATTTCATGATAAGAGGGAGGTAAAAATAACATTGTCAAGATACTTGAATGCAAGAATCCTCAATGCGGATGGACGTTTTGCACAAAGCACAGACTTCATTTTCTATGCACAGTATCTGTCGGAGATTGATCAAGTTGTATCCAATGTTTCAATTGCTTTGCGCAAAGGATCTGAGAAGAGTTTGTTGACTGAAGTGACTTCAGATGTACTAACAAACCCAGACTCGTTATCTAAAATCTTGAATTTTGATGAAGGATACAAGTTTTTGAGACCAATCCGTGGAACACCTCCATATTGGCAGTCTACTCAAAAGGACCTTTTTGCACTTGTAAGACAGCTAGGTATTCCAACTTTCTTTGCATCCTTTAGTTCTGCGGATCTCAGATGGCCAGAAATGATTAGTACTATAATCAAACAGGAAGGGAAAAATGTGAAAGCAGATGAACTTGACTGGTCTGAAAAATGTGGATTGATTAGACGAAACCCAGTGACTGCTGCAAGAATGTTTGATCATAGATGGCATTGTTTTCTGAGAAATGTAATCATGTCTTCAGCTCAACCGATCGGGAAAATAGTAGATTACTTTTATCGCGTAGAGTTTCAACAGCGTGGATCTCCTCATGTTCACTGTCTGTTTTGGGTTGAAAATGCCCCAACGTTAAATGAAGACAATGAAGAAAACGATGGTTTGGTTGCTAGTTTCATTGATCGTTACATCACTTGTGAGACCCCAAGCGAGGATGAAACTGAACTGTTTGAGATTGTCAACGGTGTTCAGAAGCACAGTGTCAGACATTCAAAGACATGTCGTAAGAAAAAGACAGTTTGCAGATTTAATTTTCCACGACCCCCATCAAGCCGTACCTTTATTACAAGAGGTGGTAGTCGAGACGATTTGAAAAGCGGTGACGGAAAAGATACTGCACGTACAGTTTTAGAAAAAGTGAAAAAGGCTTTAACAGCTTCTGATATGGATTATGACTCAACTGATGCATTTTTTGAATCCATTGGTATTAACCAAGCTCTCTTTGAGAAAGTGTATGCACAGTGTTCCAAAAAGAAATCCGTTGTCCTGAAAAGAAGTCCAAAAGACGTCTGGGTGAACCAGTATAATAAACATTTACTGCGTGCCTGGCAAGGCAACATGGATATCCAGTACGTCACTGATGCTTACTCTGTAGTGGTTTACATTATCAGTTACATCACAAAAGCAGAACAAGAAATGGGATTGTTGCTGCAACGTGCGCAAAACGAAGCCATGAATGGAAACCTTGAAGCGAGATCATCACTGAAGATGCTTGGTAGTGTATATCTTCACAACAGAGAAGTTTCTGCTCAAGAGGCTGTGTATCGTCTGACCGGTATGCACTTGAAGGAATGTTCTCGTAAAGTCCAGTTTATTCCAATTGGATTGAATCCTGTAAAGATGAGTTTGCCTCTTCGTGTCATCAAAAACAAAGTTGATCAGTCTGGTGAAGAAGCTAGCTTTTGGATGACTAGTCTGGTTGACCGATACAAGAATAGGCCAAACACGGAAGAGTTTGAGACCCAATGTCTTGCAAGTTTTTGCTCTGAAAACAGGATCTTGTCAAAATCGGAGGTTTCTTCACAAAAAAAGTCTTCTGAAGACAAGGTGATCAAGCTTAACAACGACTGTGGTTATATGATGAAGAGAACTCGAACTGACCCTGCTGTTGTTCGATATCCGAGATTTTCTCCCAAAAAAGATCCAGAAAAGTACTTTCATTCATTGTTGCAACTTTTCTTGCCACATTATGAAGATTGTCAGCTCAAGCCTGAGAGTTTTAGCACTTATGAGGAATTCTACAACAGTGGTGCTGTGAAATGTGGGAGAAATGTGACTCAAGTCAAATGTATTGTTGATGCTAATCGAGCACTCTTTGAAAAGGAAAGTGACAAAATTGGTCGAGCTCAACAGCTTTTGGAGCAAGGTGTTGATTTGGAAGATGCTTGGGCTGCGTTATGTCCTGAAACTGAAAAGGAACGTCACGAATGTTTAGAACTAAGGAAGAGTAATACAATTCCTGATGAAGATGATTCTGAGTGTTCTATTCCAGATCTTGTAACGAACCCTCGAACTCCATACAGTATTGAAACCAATCAGGCTGGAATTTCTAGAGAAGAAGCATTATGTTTACTGCGATCATTAAATGCACAACAATGTGCAATCTTTTACAAAGTACGGAAATGGTGTTTAGAGAAACTTCTTGGTGAAAACCCTGAACCATTTCACTTGTTTGTCACTGGTGGAGCAGGCACAGGCAAGAGTCATTTAATCAAAGCGATCTACTATGAATCCTCCAGACTTTTATCTCAGCTGTCCGAAAACCCTGATGATAGAAGTGTGATTTTAACTGCGTCAACCGGAGTGGCCAGTTTTCAAATTGGTGCTTCTACAATCCATAATACCTTTTCCATAGGTGCCAATGTCAAACTGCCATATCAGCCCCTAAGTGATGACAAAATCAATTCACTGCGTGCAAAACTGGGAGGTTTGCAGATTCTGATCATTGATGAGGTGTCTATGGTTGACCATCACCTTTTGTCTTATGTTCATGGTAGATTGAGACAAATTAAGCAAACTGGTGACTACTCAATTTTTGGAAGAGTCAGTTTGGTCTGTGTTGGTGATTTTTATCAGCTACCGCCAGTCAAGGGAATTCCCCTGTACGTTGATCCAAAAGGAGTGAATCTTTGGGATACCAACTTTGAAATTGCTGAACTAACACAAGTTGTCAGGCAACAAGATGCATCTTTTGCTGAAATGTTAAATCGTCTGAGAGTTCATAAAAAGAACGAAACTCTAAGCCCAAATGACATCAACATGTTGAAGCAACGTGAAACTGGTGAAGAATGCGATGCTATTCATATATTCCCTACAAATGCTCAGGTTGATGAGTACAATATACAGAAACTTAATGAGCGTTGTCCTGAGGCAATCACTATTCACGCTAGAGACTTTGCTAGAAATCCAGAAACTGGAAGAATAGAAAGGAAAGTTGGATTTCATGCAAAAGTTTTCAACTCTTGTTTGGACAAATGTGTTTCCTTGGGTGTTGGTGCCAGAGTAATGCTTAGGAAAAATGTTGATGTTTCTGATGGACTTGTCAATGGAGCCTGTGGCACAGTTGTCCACATAAGCAGAAAACAAAGACGTGATGATGATGAAGATGATGACTTCCCATCAGCTATCCATGTTGAATTTGATGATCCAAATGTTGGTAAAGTTCAGAGATCGAAGCTGCGACAGAAATATTCTCCAAATTCAACTGTTATTGAAGTGGAAGAAGATCAAGTCTCAAACGATGGTGGTTTAAGACGTCAGTTTCCACTTAAATTGGCATGGGCATGCACCGTTCATAAAGTGCAAGGACTCACAGTAGATCAAGCGGTCGTCTCACTTGACAAGGTATTTTCTCCGGGACAAGCATATGTTGCACTGAGTCGTGTGAGAACCCTCGATGGACTAATAATTAATAACTTCAAAGACTCTGTCATATATTGTAATGAGAAAATTGACTCCGCTATGAAAAACATGCCCCGACTTACTTTAGAAAATTACAGTTTTGTAAAGACACCTGGCGTGTTTACAATTGCTCTTCATAATGTACAAAGTCTTCGAGCTCATGTTCAAGATCTTCAAGTTCACAGACAGATAATGAATGCAGATTGCATCGGTTTAACTGAAACGTGGCTAAAAGTTGAAGACCAAGTACAGATTCCAGGATTTGTTTTTAAGAGCAATCCAAGAGCTAAATGTTATGACAACAGTACTCCACTTTTCACTGATTTAAAACAACAAAGAGGAGGTGGAGTTGGACTATTCTGTTGTGAAAGCATTCATTTTAATGTCAGGGTTCCAGAACCTTGTAACTTGGAATGTCTATACTTTGCAGTTCCACATCTAAGTTTGAATGCTGCTTTGCTGTACAGACCTAATTCATATCCACTTAATCTGTTTCGACAAAATATGTTGCATGTTATTGATGAGCTGGAGAAACAGTCAGGAAAGAAAGTGATTATGGGAGACTTCAATGAGGACATCTTGACATCATCTACAATTGGTACACTAATGGAACTACATGGATACAGTCAACATGTGCAACACCCTACCACTGAAAAAGGTACACTGATAGACCATGTCTATGTTAAAGATGCAGATAATGTCTCTGTTGAAATTGTGCAAACGTATTACAGTTACCACCAAGCAGTCCTTATTTCACTGAGGTAAAAATTAATGTGTGTGATTATGTAATGAAATCTCTATAACCTGCATTATTTGTTTCTTGTCTGTGCTCTTACTTGTTCAATGTTCATCCTGAGCTTCCAACTGGCATACAACTGCAGGGCAAGTGTACAACTGGAGACGGTATGTTCTAAGTCTATCTATATCTAAATGAATAACTCTTATAATGATCCATCAGTTGAATATGTACAGCTGTTCCATGTTATGATTGAAGTATTATCTGAAGGTAATCCATTTTATCAATGCAACACTCTGAAATGAGAATTGTATCACTGTATTGTCTGTTCTGTTTTTGTGTCCATACGATATGAGTGCTATCCTGAGATTCCAACATGGTCAGAGTCCAGTTAATCCAGCCTGTAATTCAAACAAGTGATCATCATTTTCAACGCAACATCTCCCATAATTGCTCTTCTTTCTTGAGCTAGTAAACTTCACCCAGCCAAGGTAACTGTAGTATTTACTTTGTATTCATCTTAATGCTTTATTATTATTATTATTATTATTATTATTATTATTATTATTATTATTTTAATTCTGCTTAAATTCTCAGTTTTGAGAGATTTATTTTTAACTGACATTTAATCCATAATCTAATTTCAGTCATTCTAAGCCATCCAAATCATAATGGATGCTTCCAAACATTATAGGAAGCATCCACAAAGACTGCCTGCATCCATCCATTTGTCTCCTAATATCACAATTAAGTCAATAGAACAACACAAAATTGGTAAGTAGACTCAGTTGTGCATGATTACACAAGCAGAATAAAGGCATGGTTAAATCAATCAACTATATGCAAGCACATCTGCAAGTCATCTTTTTAGACGTATGAAATGCACAAGTCAGAATTTCTCCCATACAAGAGATTCTGTACTCCATCCAACACATAATTATGTACCTCAATAACTTTCTTACTGAAGAAAACAACTGATGAAAATGTAAATGTAGTAGTGTCAGAATAAAACAGTGTTCAGGCACCGTTTCACCTAATAGCAATATTTTCAGGTTTGTGCATCAACTAACTACTAACTACTGTCAAAGGTAAGTGTGCAGATGTCTACATATTTCACTAAATGTATCAGATGTGCAAACACTTTATCAATCAGTTAATGTTCCATAACTGTATCTTCAGATTTCTGCAATGTTACACTTCAAACTTCCGCCTTATCCATTATGATTCTCGGCTCCACAAACTGTTTTTATGAAGAGGCACACAACCAATCAAAAGGTAAATTAATACATCTGCAATACTCAAATTGACTCATTTCTTAAAGCAGTCTTTCACCTGTTGATACATTTTCAGGTTTGTGCAAAACATTACACTTCAAACTTCGGTCTTATCCGCTATGATTCTCCACCCCATGAACTGTTTTTATGAAGAGGCACACAACCAATCAAAAGGTAAATTCATATATCTGCAATACTCGAATTGAATCTTTTCTTAAAGCAGTCTTTCACCTGTTGATACATTTTCAGGTTTGTGCAATACGTTACACTTCAAACTTCGGTCTTATCCGCTATGATTCTCCACCCCATGAACTGTTTTTATGAAGAGGCACACAACCAATCAAAAGGTAAATTCATATATCTGCAATACTCGAATTGAATCTTTTCTTAAAGCAGTCTTTCACCTGTTGATACATTTTCAGGTTTGTGCATGAAAACCCAATATCTACGGTCCACTACTCCAAAAAGGTGAGTGTGCAACTAATATAGACATCTGTACAATGTTTCAGATGTGTAAACACTATCAATCAGTTAATGTTCCATGACTGTATTTTCAGATTTCTGCAATGTTACACTTCAAACTTCTGCCTTATCCATTAAGATTCTCCACTCCATGAACTGTTTTTTATGAAGAGGCACACAACCAATCAAAAGGTAAATGAATATATCTGCAATACTCAAATTGACTCATTTCTTAAAGCAGTCTTTCACCTGTTGATAAATTTTCAGGTTTGTGCATCAAAACCCAATATCTCCTGTCCACTACTCCCAAAAGGTGAGTGTACAGATTGCTAAATGGTTTTTGTTGTGCAAACACTTTAATTATCAAGAAGTTAATTTTCCATGAATGCATTTTCAGATTTCTGCAATTTACTACACATCAAACGTCCTTCTCCAATATGACTCTCCACCCCATGAACCGTTTTTATGAAGAGGCACACAACCAATCAAAAGGTAAATGAATATATCTGCAATACTCAAATTGACTCATTTCTTAAAGCAGTCTTTCACCTGTTGATAAATTTTCAGGTTTGTGCATCAAAACCCAATATCTCCTGTCCACTACTCCCAAAAGGTGAGTGTACAGATTGCTAAATGGTTTTTGTTGTGCAAACACTTTAATTATCAAGAAGTTAATTTTCCATGAATGCATTTTCAGATTTCTGCAATTTACTACACATCAAACTTCCTTCTCCAATATGACTCTCCACCCCATGAACTGTTTTTATGAAGAGGCACACAACCAATCAAAAGGTAAATTCATATATCTGCAATAGTCCAATTGATTCATTTCTTAAAGCAGTCTTTCACCTGTTGATACATTTTCAGGTTTGTGCATGAAAACCCAATATCTACGGTCCACTTCTCCAAAAAGGTGAGTGTGCAACTAATATAGACATCTGTACAATGTTTCAGTTGTGTAAACACTATCAATCAGTTAATGTTCCATGACTGTATTTTCAGATTTCTGCAATGTTACACTTCAAACTTCCGCCTTATCCATTAAGATTCTCCGCTCCATGAACTGTTTTTATGAAGAGGCACACAACCAATCAAAAGGTAAATGAATATATCTGCAATACTCAAATTGACTCATTTCTTAAAGCAGTCTTTCACCTGTTGATAAATTTTCAGGTTTGTGCATCAAAACCCAATATCTCCTGTCCACTACTCCCAAAAGGTGAGTGTACAGATTGCTAAATGGTTTTTGTTGTGCAAACACTTTAATTATCAAGAAGTTAATTTTCCATGAATGCATTTTCAGATTTCTGCAATTTACTACACATCAAACGTCCTTCTCCAATATGACTCTCCACCCCATGAACCGTTTTTATGAAGAGGCACACAACCAATCAAAAGGTAAATTCATATATCTGCAATAGTCCAATTGATTCATTTCTTAAAGCAGTCTTTCACCTGTTGATACATTTTCAGGTTTGTGCATGAAAACCCAATATCTACGGTCCACTTCTCCAAAAAGGTGAGTGTGCAACTAATATAGACATCTGTACAATGTTTCAGTTGTGTAAACACTATCAATCAGTTAATGTTCCATGACTGTATTTTCAGATTTCTGCAATGTTACACTTCAAACTTCCGTCTTATCCATTAAGATTCTCCACTCCATGAACTGTTTTTATGAAGAGGCACACAACCAATCAAAAGGTAAATGAATATATCTGCAATACTCAAATTGACTCATTTCTTAAAGCAGTCTTTCACCTGTTGATAAATTTTCAGGTTTGTGCATCAAAACCCAATATCTCCTGTCCACTACTCCCAAAAGGTGAGTGTACAGATTGCTAAATGGTTTTTGTTGTGCAAACACTTTAATTATCAAGAAGTTAATTTTCCATGAATGCATTTTCAGATTTCTGCAATTTACTACACATCAAACTTCCTTCTCCAATATGACTCTCCACCCCATGAACTGTTTTTATGAAGAGGCACACAACCAATCAAAAGGTAAATTCATATATCTGCAATAGTCCAATTGATTCATTTCTTAAAGCAGTCTTTCACCTGTTGATACATTTTCAGGTTTGTGCATGAAAACCCAATATCTACGGTCCACTTCTCCAAAAAGGTGAGTGTGCAACTAATATAGACATCTGTACAATGTTTCAGTTGTGTAAACACTATCAATCAGTTAATGTTCCATGACTGTATTTTCAGATTTCTGCAATGTTACACTTCAAACTTCCGCCTTATCCATTAAGATTCTCCACTCCATGAACTGTTTTTTATGAAGAGGCACACAACCAATCAAAAGGTAAATTAATATATCTGCAATACTCAAATTGACTCATTTCTTAAAGCAGTCTTTCACCTGTTGATAAATTTTCAGGTTTGTGCATCAAAACCCAATATCTCCTGTCCACTACTCCCAAAAGGTGAGTGTACAGATTGCTAAATGGTTTTTGTTGTGCAAACACTTTAATTATCAAGAAGTTAATTTTCCATGAATGCATTTTCAGATTTCTGCAATTTACTACACATCAAACGTCCTTCTCCAATATGACTCTCCACCCCATGAACCGTTTTTATGAAGAGGCACACAACCAATCAAAAGGTAAATGAATATATCTGCAATACTCAAATTGACTCATTTCTTAAAGCAGTCTTTCACCTGTTGATAAATTTTCAGGTTTGTGCATCAAAACCCAATATCTCCTGTCCACTACTCCCAAAAGGTGAGTGTACAGATTGCTAAATGGTTTTTGTTGTGCAAACACTTTAATTATCAAGAAGTTAATTTTCCATGAATGCATTTTCAGATTTCTGCAATTTACTACACATCCAACGTCCTTCTCCAATATGACTCTCCACCCCATGAACCGTTTTTATGAAGAGGCACACAACCAATCAAAAGGTAAATGAATATATCTGCAATACTCAAATTGACTCATTTCTTAAAGCAGTCTTTCACCTGTTGATAAATTTTCAGGTTTGTGCATGAAAACCCAATATCTACAGTCCACTACTCCAAAAAGGTGAGTGTGCAACTAACATAGACATCTGTACAATGTTTCAGTTGTGTTAATGTTCCATGACTGTATTTTCAGATTTCTGCAATGTTACACTTCAAACTTCCACCTTATCCATTATGATTCTCCACTCCACTAACTGTTTTTATGAAGAGGCACACAACCAATCAAAAGGTAAATTAATATATCTGCAATACTCAAATTGACTCATTTCTTAAAGCAGTCTTGCACCTGTTGATACATTTTCAGGTTTGTGCAATGCGTTACACTTCAAACTTGCACCTTATCCATTATGATTCTCCACTCCATGAACTGTTTTTATGAAGAGGCACACAACCAGAAGTTGATACTAATTTGACTTAACTTTTCTGCTTCCCTTTCTTACAGTGAATACAAAATCATTGTTCAAGTATCTTCAGAAAATGTCCCGGCAAAACTATAAACCGATGCAGGCAGTCAATAGTCAAAGATATCACAAATGCATAACCACAAAAGTAACACAATTCTATATGAAATGTTGGATGGATGGCTTGTATTATATTTGGCCTATGTACAGCAAACTTAGATGCCAGCCAAAGGAGGATGGCTTGCCCCTGCTGAGTCTGGTTCCTCCCAAGGTTTCTCCCTATACCTCTCTGCTGATGATCCTCTTCACTAATTTAGGGAGTTTTTCCTTGCCACTGTTGCCTTCTGGCTTGCTCACTGGGGTTTTAAGGCACAATATTTTCAATGTAAATTGTTTGTAAAGAACAATAAATACATGATGAATTAGAATATACTTTTGTCCTTGCTTTCATAAACTTTAATGTAGTCTTTCAATGTCCTTTTTTTTGTTTACTGATCTACATTTAATTTTATGTAGAATTTGTTTAATATATATTATTTGACATCTCCGAGCACAATTCATATCACACGGTGTTACATAGAGAACACATGATAATGGATAAAATGATATAGTAGTCATTTTCTTTGCATTCAGGTTATTTCATTTGTACTATGAAATCTGGAATTGAAAGAAACTGGAATTGGAGAAAATAGTTAAAGTGATTTATATTTAGTGTACACAACACAAGTATTCATGCTGTAAGGCTTAATTGATGATCCCATTTAAGTGTCTTGAGTGTCTTTTTTTTTTGATCCTCAATGAAACCAACAAACATAAAATGCTTTCTTATGGTATAAAATGGCAGGAGTTGACCCACTAAGTGCACATTATTTTTGTTCATAACTGTCAATTTAACAAGTATAAAACTTAGTGGAAATGTTGCAAAGATGTCCCCGTATTGTTGATCAGATGTTCTATTATTATGTCACCCCACAGAAGAATTGAAACCCTTTACCTCATCTGTGAGAGCACAATTCTTCTCATACAATGAAACATATGGCACACAGATACTATAATGCTGAAGATATCTTTTTATATAAAAAGGAACACCAATGAAGCATAAACTTGCATGCTAACAAATAATGTTTTTGAAGCATAGTGTAGAGCAAGAAGAGCAAATATGGCAACAGTATAATATACATAAAAAACAAGATCAGAAGTAGAGATGTTCAAAAATGAACAAAAATAAAATCCTCATAAAATCCAACATCTGGAACAAACACAATATTGACCACCCTGGATTTGAAGCCCCAACCTTAGAGGGTTGAAACCAGCAGCTTAGAAGAGTGCACCACTCAGTCAATGCACATCACAGCATACTGTATAAGAGAGGTTAAGGTGTGAGAATGATCTCAAAACTTCGAAATCAAACAGAACATCAGATGAGAAAGACCAAAACACATTCTTGATTCAATGTGAACACAGAGAAAATCCAATGGCTTGAACAGAAGCAACATTAACCACCCTGGATTCGAACCTATGACCTTTTGGGTTTGGGACCACGACCTTAGCATAGTGAGCCACATTAGTTGATGCACATTTGACATGCCACATAAGAGAGGTTAAGGTGTGAGAATGATCTCAAAACTTCAAAATCAAACAGAGATTCCGATGAGAAAGACCAAGAAAATATTCTTGATTCAACACACAGAAAATCCAATGGCTTGAACAGAAACAACCTTGACAACCCTGGATTCGAACCCACAACCTCTCGGGTTTGGGACCAGTGCCTTAGCTAAGTGCGCCACATTAGTTGACACACTGTTTGCATGGCACAGAAGAGAGGTTAAGGTGTGAGAATTAACTCTCAAAAGCCCGAAGCAGCATTTTAGCCAGATTAGCATGCTACGCTAAAAAATGCTAACGTTGCTCAAAGTTAACCAGATAGCTCAGGAGACCCATTAGAGTCAATAGAAACGTGTTAGCATTTTAGCTAATTAGCATGCTAAGCTAATTAGCATGAATTAACAAGCACAGGCACGGTCAACTTCAGAGCTGTACATGTCAGGAACGGGAGTGAATATCAAAAATCTGTTCAGTCATTTCTGTCAGGCCCGGTCTGAAGTTCATCTGATAAAATTTTGGACAAAATTGAACAAGATTTCAGGGAGGAGTAGCGAAAAAACTGTATTTCATTCCATTCAATATGGTGGACAGACGCCATATTGGAAAATGAAAATTGAGACATCATCAGATTCGGCATAACCCACGGAATAAAATGACATAAAAATAACAAAAATCGATCAACATTTACAGTAGTTATAAGGGGTTTTGCAAGAATCGTTATATCTCTTGAACACTAGGTGGCGCTCGCTTCCAACTTCCGGAGTACCTCCGGGATATGATGTTGATGATGCCTATCGATTTTTGTGAAGATATGTACAGTAATTCAAAAGATATAGCATTTTATGACAAATTTCAAAATGGCGGACAGGTGGTCCTGGTGGTCTTGACAAAATTGACATCCACAGATTCGGAATGATCTAAAGAATCCATAGACATCAAGAAAATAATTTTCTGATGAATTGTTCAGAAGTTATAAGCAAAAAAGTGCATTTTTGGTATCTCAACACCCATAGGTGGCGCTATTCCCAAATTTGGCATGGACCCCCAGATCATGGTGTAGATGAAGTGTACCAAGTTTGGTTTCGATTGATCAAAGTTTGGCCGAGATACAGCATCTCAACCGATTTTAGGTCAGCCTCATTAAGTTCACAATTGAATAACTTTTGAACAAAGATGAAAATCAAAAATCTGTTCAGTCATTTCTGTGCGGCTCAGTCCAAAGAACATCTGAGCCAAATTTCAGAAGAATTGGACCAATTTTGAAGGAGGAGTAGTGTTTAGACTGAATACTGTACTTTTCAAAATGGCCGCTACTGTAATGGGCGGAGTCTTAATGTAAGGTGTGGAATGGAATCTCCATGAAGAGACAAAATAGATGTACTAAGTTTTATTTTCATAGAATTAGTGGTTCAAGAGTTATTAACGTTTGAATGTTGAATTTTTGAACTGGTGGTGGCGCTATAGAGTTGGTCATAGAGACCCCAAAGTTGGTCAGATCACTAATAATGGTCATCTCTACAAGTGTGCCAAATTTTATCATTTTCCCATGTTCCCTTCATAGGGCTGCCATAGACCCCCATTGGCCAAGAAGAAGAAGAAGAATAATAATAATAATAATAAATATAGCTGCAAGCAGCGATACCGGGGCCAAGCCCTGAAGGGCTGTAGCCAGAGCAACGAGCGGGACGAAGCAAAATGGCCAAAATGGAACTTACATCGGATCGACGTTACCCACCCCGGATTCGATCCCACGACCTCTCGGGTTTGGGACCAGTGCCTTAGCGAAGTGCGCCACATTAGTTGACACACGATTTACATGGCACAGAAGAGAGGTTAAGGTGTGAGAATTAACTCTCAAAAGCCCGAAGTAGCATTTTAGCCAGATTAGCATGCTACGCTAAAAAATGCTAACGTTGCTCAAAGTTAACCAGATACCTCAGGAGACCCATTAGAGTCAATAGAAACGTGTTAGCATTTTAGCTAATTAGCATGCTAAGCTAACTAGCATAAATCAACAAGCACAGGCACGGTCAACATCCAAGAGGTACATGTCGGGAATGGGAGTGAATATCAAAAATCTGGTCTGAAGATATAAAATTTTACAAAATTGAACCAGATTTCAAAGGTGTAATTGCAAAAAAAAAAAAAAAAAGTTTATTCAACTCAATATGGTGGACAGACGTCATGTTGGAAAATGACGAATGAGACCGAGTTGGCATAACCCACAGAATCCATAGGCACCAAGATCATAATTTTCTGACTGACTATTCAGGAGTTAGGCAAATGTGCATTTTTGGTATCTCAACACCCATAGGTGGCATTGTTCCCATTGAACCCTCAGATAATGGTGTAGATGGTGTACCAAATTTGGTTTTGATTAAATTAAACTTAAGACTAGATAGCCTCTGAACCGATTTGAGGTTGACCTTGTTCAGTACACAATTTAATAACTTCTGGTTAATGGTCATGCAGTTTGCAATTAATGTGAAGTCAAAACATAGGCATGCTCAATTCCAGTAGTTATTTCTTAGTAATTAAAAGGGGTTTCAAATAGGTTAACTTTTGCAATAAACTTGCAAAATGTCAAACTATAGAGTGCATAGCATGTAGTCTTTCAGGACATGCACCTCTTGTTCAGCCATGTTAAGTTTAAAAGATATTGGAAAGGACTTCAAAATAGTGTACAAGTAGCTTTAACAAGTCTGACAAAATTCTCATCTGTCTCAAGTAAAGACACTAACAGATTAAAAGGTTAAACAAAATTAAACTTCTCCCATTGTGGATTGACAAACCAACTTTGTAGCAAATAAAGCAAACAAGAGTAAAGCATTGAAGTGAGGGTTCTTTATTAACAGAAATAACACATCCCCATAGTCAAAGACAGAAATATATTTTTGGAAATGTATACAACATTTTCAATATTCACAATTTAAATTAGGGAGGATAAAAAGAGCTGCCTCAAGCGTACACAGGATTGAAACTTAAAACACCACATTTCCAGTTAAAAAAAAAAAAAAAAAAAAAAGAAAACATAAGTTACAATTTAAAACCAACAAGGCATTACTTATTTTGGGGTATCAGCAATAGAAGTGGGAGATGGGGGAGTTGGCTGGTTTACTTTTGGCTGGGTGTCTAGTGGAGATTCCACCATAAAAAGGTCAAGTTCCGCTAGGTCTTCACTTGGAGCTGGTGGTTGTGTAGGTGGGGAGAAGTGCACAAGTGGACTGTTGGGTTGTGGGGTGTCTGTATGAGATTTCTCTGGATATGCCAGGTGGGTAATGTAGTGGTTGTGTATTGTTATGTTCATAGTGGGGAGGTCCAAAATAGAGTCCATTATTGTGTCGGTTGTGGCGTTTTTTGGAATTTGGATAGTGGCTCGGAGAACGTGGTTCTCGATGTTAACAGATTTTATTTCATCTGAAGTTGTGGTGGTTATTTTGAGCCTGGCGTGTGTGTGTAGTGTAATGGCGTCAGTTCTGTAAAATATATCGCACTTGTCACACAGGACTCTTGTGCAGGAAAGTGCCATGTTATGCAACTTATGCTTAAGTGGACAAATGTATATTATGGTAACTTTGGCGCCAATTATGTTTCCAGTGACATGTTCAGATGTGGTGGGCTGTAGTGGAAATGTGGGGTCAGTGCATGTGGTGGGTGTGAATTTTGTGTCTTTTGTTGTGGATAGGAATTTTGTACCTCGGAACATCCGTAAAGAAACATTGGTTATATAAAACCAGGAGTCCAGCTGAAGGTTTTGCTCGCCCCAGACAGTGAGCTCCATTATTCCTGTGGTGTCCGCTATGGTGTAGACTGCCTTTTCTAACAAGACATCATCCTGAAGGAAGGCATGTCCTTCGCTTTCCCTCTGGATCAGCTTTGCGGTGATGTTAACCTGAAGAACATTAACAATACAAATTAGTGTCATATGACATTTCTAGTTTCATTACTATTCATATCCCACTATGTCAACCAACTCTTCGAGAAGACAACAAGTTGACTTTTAAAGTTACCTGAAGGAGCATAAACAAGATATTGGGACAGTCTAATACGGTTACTATTACCTGATATTTAATTATGAATTCAGTTCCTGGATCTGTGGAATGTGCAAAGGTGTAAAGAGCATAGTAAACCTGCATTTGTTAACCAAGCTACTAACATCTTGAAGGGTTTAGAATTGATTGAGAAGTTATTTTCTTTGCCCTCCCCACCACTAATACTTACTCTGTGGTATTCCATGTCGATTTGCAGAATCTGACTAATTGTTTGGTCTTGAATGGTGACCATTATGGTGGGGTTGTAAGGGTAGTCAATTGAAGTCAAACAACACCATTTTGATTGGTGGGTGAAGAGTATGTCCATTCCATCTTCTCTCCTTGATGGCTGGACAACCACATTATTGAGTTGGACCGGGCATCTAAAACATGACAAAAAAAGACCTTAGGAAAAACAAAGTTTGATCTTGCAGACTAGAAGTTGTAACAGGTTTTCATTTTCAGCTTCAAAGTGTAATTTTAAGTCTTCATTATGATATCACAATTGTAAAATTCTAGACAGTACCCTTCTCCTGTACAGGTTCAAAGTATCAGAAGTAGAGACAAAAACCCCACAAGTATTTGTAAGAGTGAAAGTAAAGTTTACCGGTCTTTCTCAATCTTCAGAAACTTCGAATGGAGCTCCACCTTGAACACCACAACCTTACATACTTTGTGGCGTTGTTGTAAGACTCCTTCAAAGTACTGTCTTTTAACCCCATGACGCAGAGGTGTGACATTGTGTATGTAGCCAGTAACAGACTGGTTAAGACTGGCAGTTGAAGTACTTGCCATATCTAGAAAAAATTTAAGATAGGATATAGAATTAGTACATGTAGGGTTTAAGAAACTGAAAACATTTTACACACATAAGAACAAATTCTTACCGTTTTCTGTTCTTCAGCTGACTTCACTACGGTTGATGCACCACGTGGTCAAGTTTGAACCAAATAAAATAGCTTATTTAAATGTTTTTTTGCAATTGTGCAGCTTAATTGAGTAATGAGGAAATTGTTAATGAGCTCGTTAGTTTATTGTGTTCACATGATAACGACAGGTTCACATGATATGGACAACATGCCATATGTTATTATTAACTTGTTTGTATACTTTTATATATCATTTTCGAAATGTTGACTGACAAATGTTGCTGTTTTTTTATTATTTAATCTTATTTAATCTTAATGATTTTTGTGTACATTGTTCAGTATTTGGTTAGTAGTTCATTAACATTAGCATAATAATTAAGCACAATCATGAAAAACTTTTCTAAGAACATGAAATTGACTCTGAAACAAAATATATTTTATAATAAGAAATATCTTTAAATAGTTTGTATATATAATGTTTTTTCATGGTTTAATATATTTCTGAAAACACAAGCACACATCTGCATCAGTGAAGTGAAACTTGTTGGGGGTTATGATATCAAATGTAACAAAACAATACAGTACCGCAAATATAATGTCTTTCAATAACTATGAATATATAAAGAATATAAAATATCTGCAACCAGCAATATGGGTAGGAAGTGTAATGCAGAGCAGGATGAGCAACTGAAAATATGTATAGTTATTCCTGTATTGTTGATCAGATGTTCTATTATAATGTCACCCCAAACAAAAATTAAAACCTGTGACATCATCCGTGAGAGCATGTTATCACACTGTGCCAACATATGGAACACAGTCACCATAATTTTGAAAATATGTTTTAATATAAAAAGGAACACAGATCAAGCACTAACTTGCATGCTAACCAAGAATGTTTATGTAATATAGTGCAGAGCAAGAAAAGCAAATACAGCTGAAATAGAATGTAGATTAAACAACAAATAAGTTCAGAAGTGGACAAGTTAAAAAAAATGAACAGCAATTCAGATCAGATTGACCAAAAAACAAATTTATGCTACAATACACACAGAAAATCCAATATCTGGAGCAAAAGCAACATTCACTTCAGTCCACAAGAGCTATTTGGTGCATGTGCAACCATCGATGCATATTCAACGAGCTTCAGAGGAGAGGTTAAGGTATGAGAACGTTCACAGAAGCATTAGAGCACATGCTAACCAATTCATCAAGCTGCACCTGGTCTTAATTTGGCAGTATATCAAGGAGAGAGCATGTGCTGCTCGGTTTATCTGTTTTTCTAAAGCAGGTATGTTTGTTTTAAAAGTGTCTGTGTATTGATTATTTCTTCTTAGTTTTGATTGTGGATATTTTGCTCAAATATTTAATATGTTCATTTTGCTTGTTGTTTGTAATGACCATGTGTTCAAAATGGCAACTCCTTTGAAGTGTTTTATCTTTACTTTAATTGGATAGTTTTCTTATTATGCTAGTCTATTGTTTGATCTGTAATGCAATTCTGGAGTTTATCGGAAGGTAATTTTATGTTTAATATTAGGGATTTTGTGTGGGTTTTTATTTTTATTTTTTGGTAAAGTGATGCACAAGAATTTACTAATTCTGATTCAGATTGTTTACAAATTATATAAACAAAGTAATTTAGTTTTAGTGGTCTACACTATATTTTCTTGAAAATGGTCTTCTTAATTGATAAAGCTTAATAAAGAGTTTATAATTAACTATGAAAAGTTGTGTAACTTGAATATATGCTAAACCGTACTACTTTTTATGTGTGCTGGTGAATTGACAAGAGTGTGAGTTGATTTAACCTTTATAATTCTTGTATATGTAAAAATAATTTGAATGTACTTTTTAAATGTATGTTAAGTTCCTAAAATGCTTAACTTATCACTTTTTTGCATGTGGTGGTACACTGGTAAAAGACAAAGTTGAGGTATGACAAACTTCTTGAACTTTATTAAAATGCACTTAGAATATACTGCTGAAGTAAATGTACTGTATAACAAAGCATGCCTGACAAGTATACCCATTTTTTTTCTTTTATGTGTGGTGGTGCACTGGTTAAAGACTGCAAGCTGAGGTAAGGCAACTATTTGTAACCATTAAAAAGAGTTTGAAGTATATTGTTGAAGTAAATGTTTAACCCTTGTGCATTGTTCAAATTCACTACCTTTTTGTTATGTTCAGGATAAAAACATCAACTTCATTAAACTGCTGTAAAAATGTCTCTATTTATTTTTTATTTTTGCATGAATCTATCAATCAACCTCAGTCCTAATGAAAACTACTACATTTTTAAAACGATCCAAGATTTCAACTCTTTAAGTGGCAAGTTCATAAATTGTCACTTTCAATATAAAAGTATTGTGACTGGATTTTTTTTGTTACTTTTTATTACAGTCTTGGGTATGTAAAAGATTAGTAACATCATTGGCTTTTATGCACTTTTAGTTTTTATGCAACATTAGAAAAAAAATTATCCATTTTATTATTGGTGGCTGTTTTTGCCCCATTGACTTCTATTATAATGACATTTTGATTGCAAAGCCATGACACCATATAATCATGCATTCTTGTTTTGTGGTTTTCTCTGTTGGGAAGAGGTAAAATTTGTTACTCCAGTTGATCACTATGTGGGACCATGAACCCTTTAGATGGGCTTTTGCAAAAAAAGCTTAGTTTCTGACTTGTAAATGAAGCTATATGGGGTATAACAGCATATTATATTGTGTGTGTGCGAAACAGAGAGAGAACTTTGT
Source organism: Carassius gibelio (assembly GCF_023724105.1). NCBI lineage: Eukaryota > Metazoa > Chordata > Actinopteri > Cypriniformes > Cyprinidae > Carassius > Carassius gibelio. The sequence continues at coordinate 28,030,687 of NC_068418.1, forward strand.
GCACTTACCTTGATGTATTTGAGAAAATCAAAATGTACAGCTCAGAACTACATGGAGTAAACAAATGTTTATGCACCTACTGCCTTTTAATGATTGTGTTAAGTATAGATTAAAAAAAAGTATGTGGATTCAAACTCTTATGCCATCCTGCAGGTCATTTGATGGTGTGGAATGGCTAAGGAAAGGGCTTGACTTTGTACAAAAGTCTTAGAAATTATACAGCTGGACCACTCCAGCAAGCTGTAGCTTATTTTGAAGTTGGTATTGCTTTTTGGTTCATAATAAATTGTTCACAAATCTGATGCAAAGTAGAATTGTTTATATAAAATATATATATATATATACACACACATATATACATACAGGATTTTAAGGTTTGAAACTCCCTTTACCATCAAGGAAAGACAAGCACTTCACACACAGGCCATCCTATATAAGTGTGCATAAACACTACTTTTTTGTTTACTCCATGTAGTTCTGAGAGCTGGGGTGCATTATTGTTTTTTTTTTTGTGGATACATCAAGGTAAGTGCACAAAGGTCTCTCTCTGTCACACATACATGCATGCATACACGCACTATCAAAAATCAATTTTTTTTTTTTTATAATGGAGGTCAATGGGGCAAAAACAGCTACCAACAATAAATGAGGGTGGAAAAAAGTAAATCTAATGCTGCACAAAAGCTAAATGCATTAATGTCAATGTTGTTAATTTTTGGCATGCCCAAGACTGATAAAAAGAAATCGATTTTTTTTTTTTTTTTTTAATCCGTGATGTCATTTATGAACTTGGCAATTAAAGAGTGCTAGTAAAAAATGCTAGTTTTGATAAGGACTGAGGTTGATTTGAATAACTTGTGCAAAAAAAAAAATCTAACAAATTCATCTCATAAATTTTTACAGCAGTTTAACTGAATGGATGTTTTTATCCCAAACATAATGAAAGGGTAGTGAATTTAAATGATATACAAGGGTTAAACGTATAGCAAAGCATGGCGGACAAGTATAGGCTACTTTATTTCTTTTTTCTTATGTGTGGTGGTGCACTGGTTAAAGACTGCAAGCTGAGGTCAGTCAACTTTTTGTAACTATTAAAAAAATATATACTGCTAAAGTAAATTTATAACAAAGCATATCTGGCAAGTATACCTTTTTCTTTCTTTTGTGGTGTCTGCTTGGTTAAAGTGTGCGAGTTGAGAATTTAAATGCTTGCTTTTTTCATAGCAAAATTAAGACTGTATCCATGCGTGCTCGGCAATCTTAAGTGATTCATCAGTACGTGTCTTGTTAAGGGCTTATGTGAATATTAATTATGTTGCTGGTCATTATAAAATCTTGTATTGATATTTAAATTAAGAAACATTTTCTTATTCTGTTGTTTTCTTTCCTGATGATAATGTATTTTCTTGAAAAATTGTCTCCTTAATTGGTTTATTAAAGAGTTTATTTAGCTGTGTAATGTGTTTTTTTATTTATTTTTTTTATTTTTTTTTGAAAGTGAGATGTGTAAATTGAATATGCTAAACAATACTACTTTTTTATGTGTGCTGGTGAATGGATAAGAGTGTGAGTTGAGGTAACATAATTTGAATATAATTTTTAAATGTATGAAATGAAGTTCTTAAAATGCCTAACTTATCACTCTTTTTTGCATGTGCTGGTACACCTGGAAAAGACCAAGTTGAGGTGAGTCAAACTTTTCGAACTTTATTGAAATGCATTTAGAACATACTGCTGTAAATGTTTCAATGCATAACAAAGCATGCCTGACAAGTATACCCTTTTTTGTGTGTGGTGGTGCACTGGTTAAAGACTGCGAGCTGAGGTAAGGCAACTTTTTGTAACTATTAAAAACACTTAGAATATACTGCTGTAGTAAATGTTTAAATGTATAACAAAGCATGCCTGACAAGTATACGTTTTTTCTTTTATGAATGGGGTGCCTGGTTAAAGTTTGGCAAGTCAAACTTTTTGAACAATTAGAATATACCGTTTAAGTACATTTAAATGTATAACAAAGCATAGCTAAAATGTGTACCCTTTTCATTTATGTGTGGTTGTGCACTGGTTATAGACTGCGAGTTTAGAAATTAAATGCTTGCTTTTTTCATAGCAATATTAAGACCGTATCCATGTGTGCTGGGCAGTCTTTAGATATTCATCAGTACTTATGTCTTGTCAAGGGCTTATGTGAATAATGTTGCTGCTCATTATAAAATCTTGCATTGATATTTTAGGAAACATTTCTTGATGTTTTCATTCCTGTTGATAATGTTTTCTTGAAAAATGGTCTCCTTAAATGATAAAGTTTAAAGAGTTTATTTAGCTGTGAAATGTTTTTTGTGAAATGTGTAAATTGAATATGCTAAACAATACTTATGTGTGCTGGTGAATGGATAAGTGTGAGTTGAGTTAACCTTTTATAATTTCAATATAATTTTTAAATGTGTGAAATGAAGTTCTTAAAATTCCTAACTATCACACTACTTTTTTGCATGTGCTGGTACACTGGGAAAAGACTGAGTTGAGGTAAGTCAAAATTTTTGAACTTGCATTTAGAACATACTGCTGAAGTAAGTGTTTAAATGTATAACAAAGCCTGGCTGACAAGTGTACCTTTTCCTTCTATGTGTGGTAGTGCACTGGTTCTAGACTGCGAGCTGAGGTAATTCAACTTTTTGTAACCATTTAAAAAAATAATTTAAATAAAAAATAATCCTAAGGAAAACAATAGGGCTCTCGCCCTCCAGGCTTGAGCCCTAAATATACTGCTGTAGTAAATGTTTAAATGAATAACAAAGCATAGCTGGCAAGTATGCCTTTTCTTTCACTTGTGGTGGCACATTGGTTAAAGACTGCGAGGTAAGTCAAACTTTTTCAACATTGTTTAGAATATACTGCTAAAATACATTTAAATGTATAACAAACCATAGCTGACAAATGTATCTTTTTCTTTTGTGTGGTGGTGCACTGGTTATAGACTGCGAGTTGAAGTTAAATGCTTGCTTTTTTTCATAGCAAAATTAAGACCGTATCCATGTGTGCTAGGTAGTGTTAAGATATTAATCAGTACTTGTGTCTTGTCAAGGGCTTATGTGAATATGTTGCTGGTCACAAAATCTTGCATTGATATTTTAATTAAGAAACATTTCTTATTCTCTTTCCATTCCTGTTAATGTTAGTACATCACATTTTTATGTTAATCATTTGAACTGTTTGAATAGCTACAGTGTAATCAGGTTCTGATGCTTTAAGAATTGAGAAGTACATGTAGTAATTCTGTTTCCGTGTTCACAGATGCCGCGACCAACCAAGAGGTCGACAATAGCCAAACGGCTATACGCACAGAGATGTGCAAGTACAGAGGCTGCACCGCTTCCTCTTAAAATAACTGAAGCAGAGTTTCCACCCCTTCCTCTTAAAAAAAGGGCAGAGGCTGCACGACCACCTCTTAAAACATACAAGGCCGAGGTAACGCCGCTTCCTCGTAAAAAAATGGCCGACTGCTCCGGCAGTTGTAATCCTGGCCCCACCCAGCAGGTTCCACCCCGTCCTGCAAAAACAAACGGGAAAGAGGCTGCGACGCTTCCTCTCAAAATAAGTCAAGCCAAGGTTATGCCCACTCCTTGTAAAAAAAAAGGCCGGTTTTGCCATCGTGTAGAAACCACCCCTCAACAGGTTCCACCCCTCCCTGTGGGTACAATTGGGGTAGAGGCAAAGACGCTCCCTCTTAAAACAAGTCGAGCCGAGGTTATGCCACATCCTCGTATAAAAAAAGGTCGGTTTTGCCATCGTGTAGAAACCAACCCTCAACAGGTTCCACCCCTCCCTGTGGGCGCGATTGGGGTAGAGGCAAATACGCTCCCTCTTAAAACAAGTAGAGCCGAGGTTATGCCACATCCTCGTAAAAAAATAGGCGGTTTTTGCCATTGTGTAGAAACCACCCCTCAACAGGTTCCACCCCTCCCTGTGAATCCAATTGGGGTAGAGGCTGCACCGCTTCCTCTTAAAACAAGTCAAGCCGAGGTTGTGTCACGTCCTCGTCCAAAAGTGACAGACAAAGAACGCCTATGTTCGATGTCGGAAATTTCCAACCAAACAAAACCCAGATATACCCTGCCTATTTCCGTTCATAAACCATCTATTCCTGTTCATAAACCATCTATTCCCGTTCATTCACCGTCTATTTCAAAGAGATTCCCATTGAACTCAAACGAAAACAAAAGAAAAAGCTCAAAACAATGTTTCAACAGGTGTGACCAATCTGTCAAAAGTTCCAGACAATCTGCAGGAAGGTTTGTGATTCCAACCAAGTCGATGGATAATGATTTGAACACTTTAAATTTGAGTTTTGAATTTCCACAGAAATCCGTGCTGACAGGTTCTTTTGATCAAGCTGATGCCCGCTTTGGAGATTTGCGCAACAGGCAGTGTGGAGCCATCAGTCTGACGGCAGTTTTGAGAAGCAAGCTGAAGAATGTGCTGACGTGGTCGACACAAGATCTGGATGGTGTCTTGGTTGCAGGAACACACCTCTATGAGTCTCTGAGAAAACAGGGTAACATAAAAGACCGGGAAGTGAAGGGTAGGAATTACATTGCAGTCCATGAACTACCAAGGAGACACATGTTGGGTAATACTACATTTTCCATCGAGTACAGTCCATCTCTGACTGGTTTTGTTAATGTCAATGAGTACCATGCGTATGACAAAGCCATAAGCGGTGTAGCCATGCCACTTGATGTAGCTCTTCAGCAAGCTCTACTGAGTGCTGATGCTTTCTTGTTAACCGTTTGTGCCAACACATCTGCAGTTATTAAGCAGGGATCATGGTATGCAGTTGTTGACTCTCATGCTATCAAAACAGAGACGAGTTGTGTTACTTATCACAGATCCGTTGAGTCTCTGTACAACTATATTAATGACATGGCACAGTTATTTGGGGAACCTGAGCCACCATTTGAGATAACTGGAGTTTTGGTTTATGCAGACGCAGAAGTTTGTGATCCATTGGAAGAAGCCGCTGGCAGCAGTTTTCCATGCACTTCTGGTAAAGCCCTTTACAGCGAGGTCTTAAAACGCTCACCCAAGGTCTGTGAATCTGTAAAGAGTGAGGTAAAGCCATCTGATTTTCAAGTAGACTCTGGCAAACTCCGGCAACCCCAGATGAAGCACCCCATGAAAACCCAACCAAAATCCATGAAAAAACCTATCCAAACTGAACAAAACATTCCTGCAAATTGCCATGAAAGTGCTTTGAGTGCTTGTTGTGATTTTCCACAGAAATCCATGCTAAAAGGCTCTTTTGATCAAGCTGATGCCCGCTTTGGAGATTCACGCAACAGGCAGTGTGGAGCTATCAGTCTCACGGCAGTGTTGAGAAGCAAGCTGAAGAATGTGCTTACGTGGTCGACACAAGATCTGGACAGTGTCTTGGTTGCAGGAACACGCCTCTATGAATCTCTGAGAAAACAGGGTAACATAAAAGATCGGGCAGTGAAGGGTAGGAATTACATTGCAGTCCATGAACTACCGAGGAGACACATGTTGGGTAATACTACATTTTCCATTGAGTACACTCCGTCTCTGACTGGTTTTGTTAATGTCAATGAGTACCACGAGTATGACCAAGCCATAAGCGCTGTAGCCATGCCACTTGATGTAGCCCTTCAGCAAACTCTACTTAGTGCTGATGCTTTCTTGTTAACCATTTGTGCCAACACATCTGCAGTTATTAAGCAAGGGTCGTGGTATGCAGTCGTTGACTCTCATGCCATCAGGACAGACACAAGTTGTGTAGTCTATCACAGTACCATAGAGTCTCTGTACAACTATATCAATGACATGGCACAGTTGTTTGGGGAACCTGAGCCACCATTTGAGATAACTGGAGTTTTGGTTCATGCAGATGCAGAAGTGTCTGATCCGCTGCAAGAAGCAGGCAGCAGCAGTTTACCATGCTCTTCCGGTAAAGCCCTCTACAGTGACGTCTTAAAACGCACACCAAAGGTACGTGAATCTGTGAAGACTGAGCCAAAGACCCCTGATTGTCCGGTACCTGTGGATGAAGTTGCAGATGTGAGAAACCCTAACCTTCCAACGCAGACAGTCTCTAATGTGTTGCCAAGTAAAGGTAAAAGATTGAGGAAAGAAAAGCACATTGAGCTGTCAGGTAAACGGGTTACAAAATCACACGCTGAAACTGTTGTAACCGATGACCTGATGATCACTGATGTTTCAGTTCCAGATGTCTTTTTTTCTCCCTTAACACATAATGATAAGCAAGCTTTATGTGAGCTCATACAAATGTCCAGTGATAACAGTGACCATAATGTCATAAACTTTGGTCCCATTTCAGCTCCGTGTCAGACAAAGACCATTAAACCAGACGGCAACTGTTTTTTCAGATCGTTGGCACATGTGATATGTGGAAGTGAGGAGAAACACTTGAAGGTTCGCCGTGCAGTTGTGAAACATCTGAAGATGAATACTCCGCTGTTTGAGAGGTACGTGAGAAGTGAGTATTCTTCAGCAGAGGATTATCTGACACGATCTAGAATGTTTTATTCTGGCTCATGGGTAACAGAAATTGACATATTTGTTGCGGCTGATCTTTTCAAAACCACCATAATGACTTTTAATGACGGCCGATGGAATGCGCACAAACCTAATGGAGAGGCATTCACTCAGAATGCAATTTATCTGAAACACTGTAACCGTAATCATTATGAAGTTGTGACATGTGTTAAGCACAGGGATCGAGATTCTGTTTGTGCAGGAGCATGTGGAAATGTGGTCTCAAATGAGGTCAGCAAACCATGTCTGCGTAAGCGAAAGGTAAGTGATGCTGAAGAATGTTGTCCAACCAAAAGGCATCGGGACAGATATCGCAACGACAGCGAGTACAGACAAAAACAACTGAAGTACGAGAAGGCAAAGTATGGTAATGACCCTGAATACAGACAGAACAAAATTGAGCATGCCAAAGCTAAATATTGTGATGGTGCCATTTACAGGGGGAAAAAAATTGAATATGCCAAAACAAAATATTCTGATGACCCCGTTTACAGGGGGAAAAAAATTGAATATGACCAAACAAAATACAGTAGAGATAGATCTTACCAAGAAAGAAAAAAGGGAATTCTTCGTGACAAATATCTAAAAAATGTTGATGTTCGTTTTTCAAAGTGTGAACGTTCTAAGGCCAAGTACTTGAGCAATATTCAGTTCCAAAAACGTGTTTGCCAGTATTCTCGATTGAAATATAAATATAATGTTTCTTTTCAGGCAAATGTATGCGAGTATTCAAAGAAAAAATATCTGCAAAACCTGGCCTTCAAAGCAAGAGTGTGTGAGTATTCAAAGAAAAAATATCTGCAAAACCTGGCCTTCAAAGCAAGAGTGTGTGAGTATTCAAAGAAAAAATATTTGCAAAACCTGGCCTTCAAAGCAAGAGTGTGTGAGTATTCAAAGAAAAAATATCTGCAAAACCTGGCCTTCAAAGCAAGAGTGTGTGAGTATTCAAAGAAAAAATATCTGCAAAACCTAGTCTTCAAAAGAAGAGTGTGTGAGTATTCTGTAATGAAATATCATAAAGATGTGAACTTCCGTGTGCTTTCAATACAAAAAGGTTGTGAAAAGTATGCAAGAAAGAAGGAACAACAAGACATTGCTGTTGCTATTGGTAATTTTAGACAAGAAATTAGTAGTGGTCCAGAGTTTGTGTGCTGTGTCTGTCACCGTTTACTTTTCAGAAAGCAGGTTGTTGAATGTAGAAGACAATGCTATGAAGACAAAGGTGTAAAAATCGCTGCTTTGGGAAGAAGATGCATCACAACCAGGTATGTTCATGTCTGTGATCAAAAGTGTGAAGGATCTTCTGCTCATTCCTCAGGGTGCAAATTATGGATCTGTCTAACGTGTCATCGAAAAATCCTCTGTGGACAACTGCCCGAAGAGAGCGTTGCAAACAACATGCATTTGGTGGATGTTCCAAATCAACTGAAATGCCTCAACTCTTTGGAACAACATCTAATTGCACGTAACATTCCTTTTATGAAATTACTGTGCCTTCCTCGTGGTAAACAACATGGATGCCATGGCCCTGTAGTGTGCGTCCCGGTTAATGCCACAGATGTGTCCAATATCCTTCCACGAAATGAATGTGATGACAAGATGATAAGGATCAAACTGAAACGCAAGTTAACCTACAAAGGGCATTATGAGTACAAGTATGTACACACTGATCGTGTTCGAAATGCTCTGAAATATTTGATCCGGTTCAATAAGTGGTTTGGTGATGTGGAGATTAATCAACAGTGGATCAACTCTTTGAACGAACCAGAAGAAAATGTTGATGAAATGGAGCAACAAGACGTAGTTGAAAAGATTGATGATGAAAATGACCTTGATGAACAGCAAGAGGAAGACCTTACCTACATCAAAGAGCAAAGTGGTCTTTTGTCAGATACGTCATTGCAACCTGTGGACATCGGTTCAGAAGTAATTGATCAGCATTTCCAGGATGTATTAAATCTGGCACCTGCTGAAGGTAACAGTCCTGTTAGTTTGTTATCTGATAGGTCTAACGAAGCAAAATGTTTCCCTGTTCTATATCCAACTGGTGGTCCAACATTTCATGATAAGAGGGAGGTAAAAATAACATTGTCAAGATACTTGAATGCAAGAATCCTCAATGCGGATGGACGTTTTGCACAAAGCACAGACTTCATTTTCTATGCACAGTATCTGTCGGAGATTGATCAAGTTGTATCCAATGTTTCAATTGCTTTGCGCAAAGGATCTGAGAAGAGTTTGTTGACTGAAGTGACTTCAGATGTACTAACAAACCCAGACTCGTTATCTAAAATCTTGAATTTTGATGAAGGATACAAGTTTTTGAGACCAATCCGTGGAACACCTCCATATTGGCAGTCTACTCAAAAGGACCTTTTTGCACTTGTAAGACAGCTAGGTATTCCAACTTTCTTTGCATCCTTTAGTTCTGCGGATCTCAGATGGCCAGAAATGATTAGTACTATAATCAAACAGGAAGGGAAAAATGTGAAAGCAGATGAACTTGACTGGTCTGAAAAATGTGGATTGATTAGACGAAACCCAGTGACTGCTGCAAGAATGTTTGATCATAGATGGCATTGTTTTCTGAGAAATGTAATCATGTCTTCAGCTCAACCGATCGGGAAAATAGTAGATTACTTTTATCGCGTAGAGTTTCAACAGCGTGGATCTCCTCATGTTCACTGTCTGTTTTGGGTTGAAAATGCCCCAACGTTAAATGAAGACAATGAAGAAAACGATGGTTTGGTTGCTAGTTTCATTGATCGTTACATCACTTGTGAGACCCCAAGCGAGGATGAAACTGAACTGTTTGAGATTGTCAACGGTGTTCAGAAGCACAGTGTCAGACATTCAAAGACATGTCGTAAGAAAAAGACAGTTTGCAGATTTAATTTTCCACGACCCCCATCAAGCCGTACCTTTATTACAAGAGGTGGTAGTCGAGACGATTTGAAAAGCGGTGACGGAAAAGATACTGCACGTACAGTTTTAGAAAAAGTGAAAAAGGCTTTAACAGCTTCTGATATGGATTATGACTCAACTGATGCATTTTTTGAATCCATTGGTATTAACCAAGCTCTCTTTGAGAAAGTGTATGCACAGTGTTCCAAAAAGAAATCCGTTGTCCTGAAAAGAAGTCCAAAAGACGTCTGGGTGAACCAGTATAATAAACATTTACTGCGTGCCTGGCAAGGCAACATGGATATCCAGTACGTCACTGATGCTTACTCTGTAGTGGTTTACATTATCAGTTACATCACAAAAGCAGAACAAGAAATGGGATTGTTGCTGCAACGTGCGCAAAACGAAGCCATGAATGGAAACCTTGAAGCGAGATCATCACTGAAGATGCTTGGTAGTGTATATCTTCACAACAGAGAAGTTTCTGCTCAAGAGGCTGTGTATCGTCTGACCGGTATGCACTTGAAGGAATGTTCTCGTAAAGTCCAGTTTATTCCAATTGGATTGAATCCTGTAAAGATGAGTTTGCCTCTTCGTGTCATCAAAAACAAAGTTGATCAGTCTGGTGAAGAAGCTAGCTTTTGGATGACTAGTCTGGTTGACCGATACAAGAATAGGCCAAACACGGAAGAGTTTGAGACCCAATGTCTTGCAAGTTTTTGCTCTGAAAACAGGATCTTGTCAAAATCGGAGGTTTCTTCACAAAAAAAGTCTTCTGAAGACAAGGTGATCAAGCTTAACAACGACTGTGGTTATATGATGAAGAGAACTCGAACTGACCCTGCTGTTGTTCGATATCCGAGATTTTCTCCCAAAAAAGATCCAGAAAAGTACTTTCATTCATTGTTGCAACTTTTCTTGCCACATTATGAAGATTGTCAGCTCAAGCCTGAGAGTTTTAGCACTTATGAGGAATTCTACAACAGTGGTGCTGTGAAATGTGGGAGAAATGTGACTCAAGTCAAATGTATTGTTGATGCTAATCGAGCACTCTTTGAAAAGGAAAGTGACAAAATTGGTCGAGCTCAACAGCTTTTGGAGCAAGGTGTTGATTTGGAAGATGCTTGGGCTGCGTTATGTCCTGAAACTGAAAAGGAACGTCACGAATGTTTAGAACTAAGGAAGAGTAATACAATTCCTGATGAAGATGATTCTGAGTGTTCTATTCCAGATCTTGTAACGAACCCTCGAACTCCATACAGTATTGAAACCAATCAGGCTGGAATTTCTAGAGAAGAAGCATTATGTTTACTGCGATCATTAAATGCACAACAATGTGCAATCTTTTACAAAGTACGGAAATGGTGTTTAGAGAAACTTCTTGGTGAAAACCCTGAACCATTTCACTTGTTTGTCACTGGTGGAGCAGGCACAGGCAAGAGTCATTTAATCAAAGCGATCTACTATGAATCCTCCAGACTTTTATCTCAGCTGTCCGAAAACCCTGATGATAGAAGTGTGATTTTAACTGCGTCAACCGGAGTGGCCAGTTTTCAAATTGGTGCTTCTACAATCCATAATACCTTTTCCATAGGTGCCAATGTCAAACTGCCATATCAGCCCCTAAGTGATGACAAAATCAATTCACTGCGTGCAAAACTGGGAGGTTTGCAGATTCTGATCATTGATGAGGTGTCTATGGTTGACCATCACCTTTTGTCTTATGTTCATGGTAGATTGAGACAAATTAAGCAAACTGGTGACTACTCAATTTTTGGAAGAGTCAGTTTGGTCTGTGTTGGTGATTTTTATCAGCTACCGCCAGTCAAGGGAATTCCCCTGTACGTTGATCCAAAAGGAGTGAATCTTTGGGATACCAACTTTGAAATTGCTGAACTAACACAAGTTGTCAGGCAACAAGATGCATCTTTTGCTGAAATGTTAAATCGTCTGAGAGTTCATAAAAAGAACGAAACTCTAAGCCCAAATGACATCAACATGTTGAAGCAACGTGAAACTGGTGAAGAATGCGATGCTATTCATATATTCCCTACAAATGCTCAGGTTGATGAGTACAATATACAGAAACTTAATGAGCGTTGTCCTGAGGCAATCACTATTCACGCTAGAGACTTTGCTAGAAATCCAGAAACTGGAAGAATAGAAAGGAAAGTTGGATTTCATGCAAAAGTTTTCAACTCTTGTTTGGACAAATGTGTTTCCTTGGGTGTTGGTGCCAGAGTAATGCTTAGGAAAAATGTTGATGTTTCTGATGGACTTGTCAATGGAGCCTGTGGCACAGTTGTCCACATAAGCAGAAAACAAAGACGTGATGATGATGAAGATGATGACTTCCCATCAGCTATCCATGTTGAATTTGATGATCCAAATGTTGGTAAAGTTCAGAGATCGAAGCTGCGACAGAAATATTCTCCAAATTCAACTGTTATTGAAGTGGAAGAAGATCAAGTCTCAAACGATGGTGGTTTAAGACGTCAGTTTCCACTTAAATTGGCATGGGCATGCACCGTTCATAAAGTGCAAGGACTCACAGTAGATCAAGCGGTCGTCTCACTTGACAAGGTATTTTCTCCGGGACAAGCATATGTTGCACTGAGTCGTGTGAGAACCCTCGATGGACTAATAATTAATAACTTCAAAGACTCTGTCATATATTGTAATGAGAAAATTGACTCCGCTATGAAAAACATGCCCCGACTTACTTTAGAAAATTACAGTTTTGTAAAGACACCTGGCGTGTTTACAATTGCTCTTCATAATGTACAAAGTCTTCGAGCTCATGTTCAAGATCTTCAAGTTCACAGACAGATAATGAATGCAGATTGCATCGGTTTAACTGAAACGTGGCTAAAAGTTGAAGACCAAGTACAGATTCCAGGATTTGTTTTTAAGAGCAATCCAAGAGCTAAATGTTATGACAACAGTACTCCACTTTTCACTGATTTAAAACAACAAAGAGGAGGTGGAGTTGGACTATTCTGTTGTGAAAGCATTCATTTTAATGTCAGGGTTCCAGAACCTTGTAACTTGGAATGTCTATACTTTGCAGTTCCACATCTAAGTTTGAATGCTGCTTTGCTGTACAGACCTAATTCATATCCACTTAATCTGTTTCGACAAAATATGTTGCATGTTATTGATGAGCTGGAGAAACAGTCAGGAAAGAAAGTGATTATGGGAGACTTCAATGAGGACATCTTGACATCATCTACAATTGGTACACTAATGGAACTACATGGATACAGTCAACATGTGCAACACCCTACCACTGAAAAAGGTACACTGATAGACCATGTCTATGTTAAAGATGCAGATAATGTCTCTGTTGAAATTGTGCAAACGTATTACAGTTACCACCAAGCAGTCCTTATTTCACTGAGGTAAAAATTAATGTGTGTGATTATGTAATGAAATCTCTATAACCTGCATTATTTGTTTCTTGTCTGTGCTCTTACTTGTTCAATGTTCATCCTGAGCTTCCAACTGGCATACAACTGCAGGGCAAGTGTACAACTGGAGACGGTATGTTCTAAGTCTATCTATATCTAAATGAATAACTCTTATAATGATCCATCAGTTGAATATGTACAGCTGTTCCATGTTATGATTGAAGTATTATCTGAAGGTAATCCATTTTATCAATGCAACACTCTGAAATGAGAATTGTATCACTGTATTGTCTGTTCTGTTTTTGTGTCCATACGATATGAGTGCTATCCTGAGATTCCAACATGGTCAGAGTCCAGTTAATCCAGCCTGTAATTCAAACAAGTGATCATCATTTTCAACGCAACATCTCCCATAATTGCTCTTCTTTCTTGAGCTAGTAAACTTCACCCAGCCAAGGTAACTGTAGTATTTACTTTGTATTCATCTTAATGCTTTATTATTATTATTATTATTATTATTATTATTATTATTATTATTATTATTTTAATTCTGCTTAAATTCTCAGTTTTGAGAGATTTATTTTTAACTGACATTTAATCCATAATCTAATTTCAGTCATTCTAAGCCATCCAAATCATAATGGATGCTTCCAAACATTATAGGAAGCATCCACAAAGACTGCCTGCATCCATCCATTTGTCTCCTAATATCACAATTAAGTCAATAGAACAACACAAAATTGGTAAGTAGACTCAGTTGTGCATGATTACACAAGCAGAATAAAGGCATGGTTAAATCAATCAACTATATGCAAGCACATCTGCAAGTCATCTTTTTAGACGTATGAAATGCACAAGTCAGAATTTCTCCCATACAAGAGATTCTGTACTCCATCCAACACATAATTATGTACCTCAATAACTTTCTTACTGAAGAAAACAACTGATGAAAATGTAAATGTAGTAGTGTCAGAATAAAACAGTGTTCAGGCACCGTTTCACCTAATAGCAATATTTTCAGGTTTGTGCATCAACTAACTACTAACTACTGTCAAAGGTAAGTGTGCAGATGTCTACATATTTCACTAAATGTATCAGATGTGCAAACACTTTATCAATCAGTTAATGTTCCATAACTGTATCTTCAGATTTCTGCAATGTTACACTTCAAACTTCCGCCTTATCCATTATGATTCTCGGCTCCACAAACTGTTTTTATGAAGAGGCACACAACCAATCAAAAGGTAAATTAATACATCTGCAATACTCAAATTGACTCATTTCTTAAAGCAGTCTTTCACCTGTTGATACATTTTCAGGTTTGTGCAAAACATTACACTTCAAACTTCGGTCTTATCCGCTATGATTCTCCACCCCATGAACTGTTTTTATGAAGAGGCACACAACCAATCAAAAGGTAAATTCATATATCTGCAATACTCGAATTGAATCTTTTCTTAAAGCAGTCTTTCACCTGTTGATACATTTTCAGGTTTGTGCAATACGTTACACTTCAAACTTCGGTCTTATCCGCTATGATTCTCCACCCCATGAACTGTTTTTATGAAGAGGCACACAACCAATCAAAAGGTAAATGAATATATCTGCAATACTCAAATTGACTCATTTCTTAAAGCAGTCTTTCACCTGTTGATAAATTTTCAGGTTTGTGCATCAAAACCCAATATCTCCTGTCCACTACTCCCAAAAGGTGAGTGTACAGATTGCTAAATGGTTTTTGTTGTGCAAACACTTTAATTATCAAGAAGTTAATTTTCCATGAATGCATTTTCAGATTTCTGCAATTTACTACACATCAAACTTCCTTCTCCAATATGACTCTCCACCCCATGAACTGTTTTTATGAAGAGGCACACAACCAATCAAAAGGTAAATTCATATATCTGCAATAGTCCAATTGATTCATTTCTTAAAGCAGTCTTTCACCTGTTGATACATTTTCAGGTTTGTGCATGAAAACCCAATATCTACGGTCCACTTCTCCAAAAAGGTGAGTGTGCAACTAATATAGACATCTGTACAATGTTTCAGTTGTGTAAACACTATCAATCAGTTAATGTTCCATGACTGTATTTTCAGATTTCTGCAATGTTACACTTCAAACTTCCGCCTTATCCATTAAGATTCTCCGCTCCATGAACTGTTTTTATGAAGAGGCACACAACCAATCAAAAGGTAAATGAATATATCTGCAATACTCAAATTGACTCATTTCTTAAAGCAGTCTTTCACCTGTTGATAAATTTTCAGGTTTGTGCATCAAAACCCAATATCTCCTGTCCACTACTCCCAAAAGGTGAGTGTACAGATTGCTAAATGGTTTTTGTTGTGCAAACACTTTAATTATCAAGAAGTTAATTTTCCATGAATGCATTTTCAGATTTCTGCAATTTACTACACATCAAACGTCCTTCTCCAATATGACTCTCCACCCCATGAACCGTTTTTATGAAGAGGCACACAACCAATCAAAAGGTAAATTCATATATCTGCAATAGTCCAATTGATTCATTTCTTAAAGCAGTCTTTCACCTGTTGATACATTTTCAGGTTTGTGCATGAAAACCCAATATCTACGGTCCACTTCTCCAAAAAGGTGAGTGTGCAACTAATATAGACATCTGTACAATGTTTCAGTTGTGTAAACACTATCAATCAGTTAATGTTCCATGACTGTATTTTCAGATTTCTGCAATGTTACACTTCAAACTTCCGTCTTATCCATTAAGATTCTCCACTCCATGAACTGTTTTTATGAAGAGGCACACAACCAATCAAAAGGTAAATGAATATATCTGCAATACTCAAATTGACTCATTTCTTAAAGCAGTCTTTCACCTGTTGATAAATTTTCAGGTTTGTGCATCAAAACCCAATATCTCCTGTCCACTACTCCCAAAAGGTGAGTGTACAGATTGCTAAATGGTTTTTGTTGTGCAAACACTTTAATTATCAAGAAGTTAATTTTCCATGAATGCATTTTCAGATTTCTGCAATTTACTACACATCAAACTTCCTTCTCCAATATGACTCTCCACCCCATGAACTGTTTTTATGAAGAGGCACACAACCAATCAAAAGGTAAATTCATATATCTGCAATAGTCCAATTGATTCATTTCTTAAAGCAGTCTTTCACCTGTTGATACATTTTCAGGTTTGTGCATGAAAACCCAATATCTACGGTCCACTTCTCCAAAAAGGTGAGTGTGCAACTAATATAGACATCTGTACAATGTTTCAGTTGTGTAAACACTATCAATCAGTTAATGTTCCATGACTGTATTTTCAGATTTCTGCAATGTTACACTTCAAACTTCCGCCTTATCCATTAAGATTCTCCACTCCATGAACTGTTTTTTATGAAGAGGCACACAACCAATCAAAAGGTAAATTAATATATCTGCAATACTCAAATTGACTCATTTCTTAAAGCAGTCTTTCACCTGTTGATAAATTTTCAGGTTTGTGCATCAAAACCCAATATCTCCTGTCCACTACTCCCAAAAGGTGAGTGTACAGATTGCTAAATGGTTTTTGTTGTGCAAACACTTTAATTATCAAGAAGTTAATTTTCCATGAATGCATTTTCAGATTTCTGCAATTTACTACACATCAAACGTCCTTCTCCAATATGACTCTCCACCCCATGAACCGTTTTTATGAAGAGGCACACAACCAATCAAAAGGTAAATGAATATATCTGCAATACTCAAATTGACTCATTTCTTAAAGCAGTCTTTCACCTGTTGATAAATTTTCAGGTTTGTGCATCAAAACCCAATATCTCCTGTCCACTACTCCCAAAAGGTGAGTGTACAGATTGCTAAATGGTTTTTGTTGTGCAAACACTTTAATTATCAAGAAGTTAATTTTCCATGAATGCATTTTCAGATTTCTGCAATTTACTACACATCCAACGTCCTTCTCCAATATGACTCTCCACCCCATGAACCGTTTTTATGAAGAGGCACACAACCAATCAAAAGGTAAATGAATATATCTGCAATACTCAAATTGACTCATTTCTTAAAGCAGTCTTTCACCTGTTGATAAATTTTCAGGTTTGTGCATGAAAACCCAATATCTACAGTCCACTACTCCAAAAAGGTGAGTGTGCAACTAACATAGACATCTGTACAATGTTTCAGTTGTGTTAATGTTCCATGACTGTATTTTCAGATTTCTGCAATGTTACACTTCAAACTTCCACCTTATCCATTATGATTCTCCACTCCACTAACTGTTTTTATGAAGAGGCACACAACCAATCAAAAGGTAAATTAATATATCTGCAATACTCAAATTGACTCATTTCTTAAAGCAGTCTTGCACCTGTTGATACATTTTCAGGTTTGTGCAATGCGTTACACTTCAAACTTGCACCTTATCCATTATGATTCTCCACTCCATGAACTGTTTTTATGAAGAGGCACACAACCAGAAGTTGATACTAATTTGACTTAACTTTTCTGCTTCCCTTTCTTACAGTGAATACAAAATCATTGTTCAAGTATCTTCAGAAAATGTCCCGGCAAAACTATAAACCGATGCAGGCAGTCAATAGTCAAAGATATCACAAATGCATAACCACAAAAGTAACACAATTCTATATGAAATGTTGGATGGATGGCTTGTATTATATTTGGCCTATGTACAGCAAACTTAGATGCCAGCCAAAGGAGGATGGCTTGCCCCTGCTGAGTCTGGTTCCTCCCAAGGTTTCTCCCTATACCTCTCTGCTGATGATCCTCTTCACTAATTTAGGGAGTTTTTCCTTGCCACTGTTGCCTTCTGGCTTGCTCACTGGGGTTTTAAGGCACAATATTTTCAATGTAAATTGTTTGTAAAGAACAATAAATACATGATGAATTAGAATATACTTTTGTCCTTGCTTTCATAAACTTTAATGTAGTCTTTCAATGTCCTTTTTTTTGTTTACTGATCTACATTTAATTTTATGTAGAATTTGTTTAATATATATTATTTGACATCTCCGAGCACAATTCATATCACACGGTGTTACATAGAGAACACATGATAATGGATAAAATGATATAGTAGTCATTTTCTTTGCATTCAGGTTATTTCATTTGTACTATGAAATCTGGAATTGAAAGAAACTGGAATTGGAGAAAATAGTTAAAGTGATTTATATTTAGTGTACACAACACAAGTATTCATGCTGTAAGGCTTAATTGATGATCCCATTTAAGTGTCTTGAGTGTCTTTTTTTTTTGATCCTCAATGAAACCAACAAACATAAAATGCTTTCTTATGGTATAAAATGGCAGGAGTTGACCCACTAAGTGCACATTATTTTTGTTCATAACTGTCAATTTAACAAGTATAAAACTTAGTGGAAATGTTGCAAAGATGTCCCCGTATTGTTGATCAGATGTTCTATTATTATGTCACCCCACAGAAGAATTGAAACCCTTTACCTCATCTGTGAGAGCACAATTCTTCTCATACAATGAAACATATGGCACACAGATACTATAATGCTGAAGATATCTTTTTATATAAAAAGGAACACCAATGAAGCATAAACTTGCATGCTAACAAATAATGTTTTTGAAGCATAGTGTAGAGCAAGAAGAGCAAATATGGCAACAGTATAATATACATAAAAAACAAGATCAGAAGTAGAGATGTTCAAAAATGAACAAAAATAAAATCCTCATAAAATCCAACATCTGGAACAAACACAATATTGACCACCCTGGATTTGAAGCCCCAACCTTAGAGGGTTGAAACCAGCAGCTTAGAAGAGTGCACCACTCAGTCAATGCACATCACAGCATACTGTATAAGAGAGGTTAAGGTGTGAGAATGATCTCAAAACTTCGAAATCAAACAGAACATCAGATGAGAAAGACCAAAACACATTCTTGATTCAATGTGAACACAGAGAAAATCCAATGGCTTGAACAGAAGCAACATTAACCACCCTGGATTCGAACCTATGACCTTTTGGGTTTGGGACCACGACCTTAGCATAGTGAGCCACATTAGTTGATGCACATTTGACATGCCACATAAGAGAGGTTAAGGTGTGAGAATGATCTCAAAACTTCAAAATCAAACAGAGATTCCGATGAGAAAGACCAAGAAAATATTCTTGATTCAACACACAGAAAATCCAATGGCTTGAACAGAAACAACCTTGACAACCCTGGATTCGAACCCACAACCTCTCGGGTTTGGGACCAGTGCCTTAGCTAAGTGCGCCACATTAGTTGACACACTGTTTGCATGGCACAGAAGAGAGGTTAAGGTGTGAGAATTAACTCTCAAAAGCCCGAAGCAGCATTTTAGCCAGATTAGCATGCTACGCTAAAAAATGCTAACGTTGCTCAAAGTTAACCAGATAGCTCAGGAGACCCATTAGAGTCAATAGAAACGTGTTAGCATTTTAGCTAATTAGCATGCTAAGCTAATTAGCATGAATTAACAAGCACAGGCACGGTCAACTTCAGAGCTGTACATGTCAGGAACGGGAGTGAATATCAAAAATCTGTTCAGTCATTTCTGTCAGGCCCGGTCTGAAGTTCATCTGATAAAATTTTGGACAAAATTGAACAAGATTTCAGGGAGGAGTAGCGAAAAAACTGTATTTCATTCCATTCAATATGGTGGACAGACGCCATATTGGAAAATGAAAATTGAGACATCATCAGATTCGGCATAACCCACGGAATAAAATGACATAAAAATAACAAAAATCGATCAACATTTACAGTAGTTATAAGGGGTTTTGCAAGAATCGTTATATCTCTTGAACACTAGGTGGCGCTCGCTTCCAACTTCCGGAGTACCTCCGGGATATGATGTTGATGATGCCTATCGATTTTTGTGAAGATATGTACAGTAATTCAAAAGATATAGCATTTTATGACAAATTTCAAAATGGCGGACAGGTGGTCCTGGTGGTCTTGACAAAATTGACATCCACAGATTCGGAATGATCTAAAGAATCCATAGACATCAAGAAAATAATTTTCTGATGAATTGTTCAGAAGTTATAAGCAAAAAAGTGCATTTTTGGTATCTCAACACCCATAGGTGGCGCTATTCCCAAATTTGGCATGGACCCCCAGATCATGGTGTAGATGAAGTGTACCAAGTTTGGTTTCGATTGATCAAAGTTTGGCCGAGATACAGCATCTCAACCGATTTTAGGTCAGCCTCATTAAGTTCACAATTGAATAACTTTTGAACAAAGATGAAAATCAAAAATCTGTTCAGTCATTTCTGTGCGGCTCAGTCCAAAGAACATCTGAGCCAAATTTCAGAAGAATTGGACCAATTTTGAAGGAGGAGTAGTGTTTAGACTGAATACTGTACTTTTCAAAATGGCCGCTACTGTAATGGGCGGAGTCTTAATGTAAGGTGTGGAATGGAATCTCCATGAAGAGACAAAATAGATGTACTAAGTTTTATTTTCATAGAATTAGTGGTTCAAGAGTTATTAACGTTTGAATGTTGAATTTTTGAACTGGTGGTGGCGCTATAGAGTTGGTCATAGAGACCCCAAAGTTGGTCAGATCACTAATAATGGTCATCTCTACAAGTGTGCCAAATTTTATCATTTTCCCATGTTCCCTTCATAGGGCTGCCATAGACCCCCATTGGCCAAGAAGAAGAAGAAGAATAATAATAATAATAAATATAGCTGCAAGCAGCGATACCGGGGCCAAGCCCTGAAGGGCTGTAGCCAGAGCAACGAGCGGGACGAAGCAAAACGGCCGAAACGGAGCGTACGTCAGGACAACCGATCGGTTCAGATGTAGAGAAGTTTGAAATCGAACAGAACTTTAGATGAGAAAGACCAAAAACATATTTTTGATTCAAGGTAAACACACTCAGGTAATACAAAGGCTTGAACAGAAGCAACATTAACTGCCCTTGATCCGAACCCATGAACTCAGAAACAACATTAACTGTCCTGGATTCGAACCCATGACCTCAGAAGCTCAGAACCAGCAGCTTAACATACTGCACCACTGAGTCTTTACACATCCAGTGGGCTACAGAAGAAAGGTTAAGGTGTGAGGATGAGGTCACTAAAGAAAGTTGCCTAGCATTTTAAGGTAGTTTAGTCAATCCTGGCAAAATTTACATCCATAGATTCGGCATGACCCGAGGAATAGAAAGACACCAAGATCATGATTTTCCAACTAATTGTTCAAAAGCTATAAGCAGAAACGTGAATTTTTGGTATCTCATGACCCATAGGTGGCGCTGTTTCCAACTTTGGGATATATTCTCAGTCCATAGTGTTGATGAAGTGTAGCGAGTTTTGTGGCGATTGATCAAAGTACGGCCGAGATATAGCGTCTCATTCAATTTCGATTCAACACTATTAACTTCAGAGCATCATAACTCTTTTTTTGACCAGTAGGTCGAAAAATTCTGTTCAGTCATTTCTGTGCGGCTCGGTCCAAAGATCGTCTGAGGAAATTTTGAGAAGAATTGGGCCACATTTGAAGGAGGAGTAGCGAATAAACAGAATACTGTACTTTTCATAATGCGGCTTACTGTAATGGCAGGAATTTTAATGTAAACTATTCAATGTGATCAGCGTGAAGAGAGGAATCAGGTGTACTAAGTTTTATCTTGATAGAAGAAGTTGTTCAAAAGTTATAAGGAAAAATGTGCATTTATGCTATCTCATGACCCATAGATGGCGCTGTGCCCGAATTCGGC
Organism: Carassius gibelio; assembly: GCF_023724105.1. NCBI lineage: Eukaryota > Metazoa > Chordata > Actinopteri > Cypriniformes > Cyprinidae > Carassius > Carassius gibelio. Next base: position 28,052,309 of record NC_068418.1, read on the forward strand.
ATGAACCCTCAGATCATGGTGTAGATGAAGTGTATCAAGTTTAGTTTCGATTGATCAATGTTTGGCCGAGATACAGTATCTCAACCGATTTTGGGTCGACCTCATTATGTTCACAATTTAATAACTTTTGAACAAAGATGAATATCAAAAATCTGTTCAGTCATTTCTGTGCGGCTCGGTCCGAAGATCGTCTGTGGCAAATTTCAGAAAAATCAAACCACTTTTGAAGGAGGAGTAGCGTTTAAACAGAAACACTTAATTAGCTTAATAGCAATTACTGTAATGGGTGGAGACTTAATGTAAGGTATAGAGTGTAATCTCCATGAAGAGAGTAATCATGTGTACTAAGTCGTATCTGGATAGACCAAAGGGTTCAGGAGTTATTAAAGTTTAAAAACTGAATTTTTGAACTGGTGGTGGCGCTGTAGAGTTGGTCTTAGAGACCCCAAAGTTGGTCAGATCACTATTGGTGACCATCTCTAGAAGTGTGCCAAATTTCATCATTTTCCCATGTTCCCTTCATAGGGCTAGCATAGTGATCGATTGTTTTTGCTCGAAAATTCTACCAAAAACAATCGCTAATATAGCTGCAAGCAGCGATACCGGGGCCAAGCCCTGAAGGGCTGTAGCCAGAGCAACGAGTGGGACGAAGCAAAACGGCCAAAACGGAACTTCCATCGGATCGACGTTACCCACCCCGGATTCGATCCCACGACCTCTGGGGCTCGGGACTGGTGCCTTAGCTAAGTGCGCCACATTAGTTGACACACAGTTTGCATGGCACAGAAGAGAGGTTAAGGTGTGAGGATGAGTTCACTAAAGAAAGTTGCCTAGCATTTCAAGGTAGTTTAGTCAATCCTGGCAAAATTTACATCCATAGATTCGGCATTACCCGAGGAATAGAAAGAAACCAAGATCATGTTTTTGCAACTAATTGTTCAAAAGCTATAAGCAGACATGTGAATTTTTGGTATCTCACGACCCATAGGTGGCGCTGTTTCCAACTTTGGGATATATTCTCAGTTCATAGTGTTGATGAAGTGTAGCAAGTTTTGTGGCGATTGATCAAAGTACGGCCGAGATACAGCTTCTCGAACAATTTCGATTCAATAGTGTTAACTTCAGAGCATCATAACTCTTTTTTTGACCAGTAGGTCGAAAAATTCTATTCAGTCATTTCCGTGCGGCTCGGTCCAAAGATCGTCTGAGGAAATTTTGAGAAGAATTGGGCCACATTTGAAGGAGGAGTAGCGAAAAAAGGGAATACTGTACTTTTCTAAATGGCCATCACTGTAATGGCAGGAATTTTAATGTAAACTATTAAATGTGATCAGCGTGAAGAGAGGAATGAGATGTACTAAGTTTTATGTTGATAGAAGAAGGTGTTCAAAAGTTATAAGGAGAAATGTGCATTTATGCTATCTCATGACCCATAGGTGGCGCTGTCCCCGAATTCGGCATGTACCCTCAGATCATGGTGTTTATGCAGTGTATCAAGTTTAATTTCGATTGATCAATGTTTGGCCGAGATACAGCCTCTTAACCAATTTTGGGTGGACCTCGTTATGTTCACAATTTAATAACTTTTGAACAAAAACGAATATCAAAAATCTGTTCAGTCATTTCTGTGCGGCTCGGTCCGAAGATCGTCTGTGGCAAATTTCAGAAAAATCAAACCACTTTTGAAGGAGGAGTAGTGTTTAAACAGAAACATTTAATTAGCTTAATAGCAATTACTGTAATGGGTGGAGACTTAATGTAAGGTATAGAGTGTAATCTCCATGAAGAGAGTAATCATGTGTACTAAGTCCTATCTGGATAGACCAAAGGGTTCATGAGTTATTAAAGTTTAAAAACTGAATTTTTGAACTGGTGGTGGCGCTGTAGAGTTGGTCTTAGAGACTCCAAAGTTGGTCAGATCACTATTGGTGACCATCTCTAAAAGTGTGCCAAATTTCATCATTTTCCCATGTTCCCTTCATAGGGCTAGCATAGTGATCGATTGTTTTTGCTCGAAAATTCTACCAAAAACAATCGCTAATAGCTGCAAGCAGCGAAACCGGGGCCAAGCCCTGAAGGGCTGTAGCCAGAGCAACGAGCGGGACGAAGCAAAACGGCCAAAACGGAACTTCCATTGGACCGACGTTACCCACCCCGGATTCGATCCCACGCCCTCTCGGGTCTGGGACCAGTGCCTTAGCGAAGTGCGCCACATTAGTTGACACACAGTTTGCATGGCACAGAAGAGAGGTTAAGGTGTGAGAATTAACTCTCAAAAGCCCGAAGCAGCATTTTAGCCAGATTAGCATGCTACGCTAAAAATGCTAACGTTGCTCAAAGTTAACCAGATAGCTCAGGAGACCCATTAGAGTCAATAGAAACGTGTTAGCATTTTAGCTAATTAGCATGCTAAGCTAATTAGCATGAATTAACAAGCACAGGCACGGTCAACTTCAGAGCTGTACATGTCGGGAACGGGAGTGAATATCAAAAATCTGTTCAGTCATTTCTGTCAGGCCCGGTCTGAAGTTCATCTGATAAAATTTTGAACAAAATTGAACAAGATTTCAGGGAGGAGTAGCGAAAAAACTGTATTTAAATCCATTCAATATGGCGGACAGACGCCATATTGGAAAATGGCAAATGAGACATCATCAGATTTGGCATAACCCACGGAATCAAATGACATAAAAATATCAAAAATCGATCAAAATTTACAGTAGTTATAAGGGGTTTTGCAAGAATCGTTATATCTCTTGAACACTAGGTGGCGCTGTCTTCTAACTTCCGGGGTACCTCAGGCACATGTTGTTGATGATGCCTATCGATTTTTGTGAAGATATGTACAATAGATCAAAAGATATAGCAATTTATGACAAAATTCAAAATGGCGGACGGGTGGTCCTGGTGGTCTCGACAAAATTGACATCCACAGATCCGGAATGATCTAAAGAATCCATAGACATCAAGATCATAATTTTCTGATGAATTGTTCAGAAGTTATAAGCAAAAAAGTGCATTTTTGGTATCTCAACACCCATAGGTGGCGCTGTTCCCAAATTTGGCGTGGACCCCCATATCATGGTGTAGATGAAGTGTACCAAGTTTGGTATCGATTGATCAAAGTTTGGCCAAGATACAGCATCTCAACCGATTTGAGGTCAACCTCAGTAAGTTCACAGCATCATAACTTTTTTTTTCACTAGTGTTCAAAAAATTCTGTTCAGTCATTTCTGTGCGGCTCAGTCCAAGGAACATCTGAGCCAAATTTCAGAAGAATTGGACCAATTTTGAAGGAGGAGTAGTGTTTAGACTGAATACTGTACTTTTCAAAATGGCCGCTACTGTAATGGGCGGAGTCTTAATGTAAGGAGTGGAATTGAATCTCCATGAAGAGACAAAACAGATGTACTAAGTTTTATTTTCATAGAATTAGTGTTTCAAGAGTTATTAACGTTTGAATGTTGAATTTTTGAACTGGTGGTGGCGCTGTAGAGTTGGTCCTAGAGACCCCAAAGTTGGTCAGATCACTAATAATGGTCATCTCTACAAGTGTGCCAAATTTCATCATTTTCCCATGTTTCCTTCATAGGGCTGCCATAGACTCCCATTGGAGAAGAAGAAGAATAATAATAATAATAATAATAAAACATACAGATACAATAGGGGCTACAGCCCTCTGGGCTTGGCCCCTAATAATAATAAAACATACAGATACAATAGGGGCTACAGCCCTCTGGGCTTGGCCCCTAATAATAAAACATACAGATACAATAGGGGCTACAGCCCTCTGGGCTTGGCCCCTAATAAAACATACAGATACAATAGGGGCTACAGCCCTCTGGGCTTGGCCCCTAATAAAACATACAGATACAATAGGGGCTACAGCCCTCTGGGCTTGGCCCCTAATGAAGCGCATCTAGCACGAGAACCGTACGGACTGGGCATATGCCTAACTCCAGGTTCACACCATTGATATGACAGATCAGTGGTTCAGGTGCAAAGGTGCGCCTTTTTTCGGAGCCCATGTGAACAGATCAGAGCATTCACACTGCACGTGATCAAAGATTAGGAATAAAAACGTGCGAAAATAATTAATATCTGAGCACGTGTGTCTGGTACTCAGATGGAGTACGTGTGAACCCGTATAATGTATAACATATGTATTTCAAGACCTGAGGCATCGCTACAATTAATGAGCTCTATGAACAATGCATGGCAAAAAAGAAAAAAGTCCCCCCAAAAAAGTATTTTTTGCCATATAAGTCTAGAATTTACACCTTTACTTATAGTGATTATTTTGACTTCTGTCTGTTCTAGAGATTTTACAACTTTTTGATAAAGCTCTAATTGGTTTTCTTTTGGAAATGTGTTTCAAATTCATCCTGAATGCATTTATGACTGTAAAGTATATCTGTGTGTGTCAAAATCGTGTTTAAAACCGAAATGGCAAAATTGATCAAAGAAATCGAGATAGTTTTTTTTTTTTTTCATATGGCACAGCGCTAGTTCATTCAATAAATACTGTTAACAGTCTAGCTTCTGAGTGCTTAGTTATTAACCCAACAATTTTTTTTTTTTTTTTTGCAGTGGGCCGCGCAAGCATATATGTTTGGTTGTGTGGACCGCGAGTTGAAAAAGGTTGGGAACCACTGACATAGATAATGCAGACAGGTCCAGGTATCATTCGTTAATTTGTTTTTGGAATATGGAAATAAACAAGAAAACAGCTCCTTTTTTATTTTTTAAAATAACGGTTTTCCCGTTCTTGCACAGAAATCAGAAAAAACGATATTTCGATTGGGTCCTGTGGGTGGTGCTAAATCTGAGTTTTACTGAGTTTTCCCAAAACTATATTTTTTAGCCTGTAAAATTAATAGTTTAAATATGCATGATATTTGTTACCCAATTATTTGCCTTCATTGACCTAAAAAAATCTACTGAAATAGCCTAAATGTTTTTCATTTGGTTATTTTGATGTTGCAAATTGAACAAAGCACTGCAAAGCATTACATGGACCTAAATGTAAACATGTTCAGGCATCGACAGTTGTCATCATACACATTTAAATAATACATTTAGTCTTTGTATTAGATGTTTTTATTAACTTAAATTCTTATGAATAATATATTTTGTTTAATGTCTGTTGGTTATTTGAGGCCTGTATGCACATACAGGATTTAGGGGGGTGGGGGCTTGAGTTTATGTTTGGGCCCTACTTATGCTACAAACATCATGATGGAATAGCACAAATTACACAAACATTTAAACATGCTTTGAGGTTCCTAGAACAAGTAATATGCAACATGCCTATAATACAATATAATGCAGGATGCTCACTCGGTTGAGAGACGATCAAAATTAAGAGAAAGAAAAAAACTGTATTTTTAAATTCATTCTCATAGCTATCTGTCAGATTCTTACATTTGGTCAATAAATTCAATCAGAATGCAAAGACACGGTGTATGGCTATTATGACCAAATTTAAGGAAGTCTGTATCAATAAAATCAATTTTTGGATTGACACAGGCTGTTTAGACATGGCATGTACATTTAAAAAGCAAATTATAATTGCATAAATTATGTTAAGAGATTAATGTTTTTAATGTTACAATTATGTAGAAATATGAAATCATGGAAAAAAAGGAAATGTCTACTTTTTAATGATGAAACTAATACTGCCAGTAGGTGCCGCTAAGTTTCTATCTTAATGAGAGAGTTGAATCCTTTATCCAAATGAGTCATTCAAAAATCCTAATTTGTTTAACCTAGCAAACGACTCTGGTAGCCTACTTGAATCATTTATGCTGGGCTGGCCTATAATGGTATAATTTATTATCCGGATGGGCCTGCCCCTGTTTATCACGTCAATTCACCACGTGACAGCAGCAACCAGGCTCCTGATTGGTTAATGCGGCGCAGACAGATGCCAAAGTTCAGATTTAATGGCGTGCACACCGTGCCAAAATCGAACTATCGAACGACCGATCGAACGTCAAACCGAACGTCTTGAACTTTGAGCGTCTTACTCTGAGGGTGACCCACGTGACGACCAGACGTAACGTCAGCGTCTTGAAATTGAAACTACTGGAGACAAAGTATGGCCTTAAAGCTTCCTCTCTCAGCAAAATATTATGGTTGACTGATGAGGGGGCAAACATTAAATAAGCTCTGCGGCCAAACCAGAGATTGGACTGTACTGACCATGTCATTAATACGGTACTGCGCCATGGACTCGACATTGCAGAGTTATCCAAAGCTGGACATAAGAGATACCATTCCTGCTGCTAAATCATTAGTCAGGTACATTAAACAGTCAGGGATGGTTGCGCAACTGTCAAAAACATTGCTGCAAATGGGAGACACTCGGTTCAGTACAGTGTACCTCACACTGACTTCTATACAGAGAATTTATCATGAGCTCCATCATGAAAAGCTGGAGGCACGAGAGGAGAGCATGCACACTGATAAAATAGCACCGGACACACAGGGCTTTTTGATAGACTTTCTGTAGTCACACTATGAAGCACAATAGCTGCATTTCCTCTGTCGGGCCAGTGCGAGCCAGGGCTTAAAGCGTGCCGGGCGGGGCTCATAGCCCAGGGCCAGTAGCACCGAGGCCAGAGTAGCGCAGGGTTTCCACAGTCAGGGCCTGAAGCACCGCTGCACGTCACTAAAACACGCCCTTTACACGCCTCTCAGAACAACGTCATGCAACCTCATCATTTCACCAACAGAGAGAAGTTATCAGAAAATTAATAAGAAATAAGTCACTGGAACATGCGCGATCACACAGGAACTTGATAAAAACGGCCGTTTGTTTGCATACTTTGTTATATATTCAAATTCAAAAGCATCGATGTTTTAACTATAGAATAAGTGATACATTGATCATATTGATTTAATTTATCAGGACTCAAAATTAATCACACAGAAATACACTTACTTCTATGTTAAAAATAAATAAATAACTCTTATGAAAATAGCCTGCTTATTCATTCGAGTCTGTTTCTGTTTGTTCATAGTCACAGTACCCTATACGTCACATTTAGAATGAATGATAATATCTCTATTTTTATAAAAGAGATTTTTTTATTTTTTTATGATCAAGACGAGAAGAGGCTTGTGACAGATATTAAAAGTTACTAAATAAATACAAGATTGTGATAGAGAATAAGAAGTTGACGTTTGATTTCTTCAAGCGGTCATATTTACCATGTTTACTATGGTAATGTTGATGCCTAGCATGCACAGAATTTTGCATCGTTTATAAATATTTCTGTCTTGTATGGTGATTATAATCCACATCAGATCAAGTTATTGCAAACACTCGCTGCTGACTGAAAGTGAGTTTTGAGCTCACAAAACGGGACTAGTTTTACAGGGGGTCGTTAGAGATATCTGCGTTTCACAGACGTACTTGGTGATTTTAATCATGTCCGAATCTGCCACGTCTGTGTTTTTCTCACACAACCTCTGTGATAATTCCAGCGCAAATTACCTACCGTTTTTCAGCAAACTCAGTGATCCTCTGAGAAAACTAATCCCGTCCGAATGCGAATGTCTGTGATTGCCGGTGATATTTTATTTCACAACGCGTTTCCTTGTGTGTTCTGGCCAACGTGAATTACCGTAGATGCTGTTACCGCGCGGATGTTTGATATATTTGCTTAGCGGCAAATAAATAATGATAAAAAAAATAATAATACAAATAATAAAATCAAGAGCAAGATCGCGTAAACTGTTAATACCGGCTATTGTAATATCAGCATTAGGTAAGATTACTCACGTTCATTTATTTACTCAGTTACATAATATTTTAATTACATTTAATAAAAAAAAATAAAAAAGGAAAACAAGTTAAACTAAAGGAACCACACATTAACATGGTTTGGTATACTAGCCATTTAGTATTTTTTGTGTAATAATACTAAGGCAATCATTCTGAATGAATTAAATGCACGCATACAGAGCGCGTGATCTCTGTGACGCCCAGATGCAAAAATCAGACCCTCCCACCTCTGTAATAGAGATACTAGTCCCGTCCGAATTGGTACATGAAAATCACAGACGTCAGGTGGTAAGAATCGAAACTCAAACGTAGTTTAGAAAACTAGTCCCGTCCGAATAGTGCTTTATTTAAAAAAGTGTTTAATACTGGTGTTAAAACTGTTATCTTTCTGAAATGATCTGCAGCGCTGAGCTCTCCAGACTTTGTTGGAGACAGATACTTCGCATTTGTTCATAACCCCTCCTCTAGCCCCAGCTGGCTTGCTTTGGCCCAAGGTTTTCGTCTTGCCAAAAAACCCAACGTTGGCCCCAAGGAAGCCCCGACGATTAAGCCCTGGAGGTGTCAGTGGAAACGCAACTGGCCCTGGCACACACTAGCATGCCCGGTTTAAGTCTGACAGTGGAAACACGGCTAATGGGAGCTCGAGGGAGACAAGTATCCAACACTTAATCTTGTGTGTCTCTGGTGTGAGAAACTGAAATGCCACTGTCAGCCTAATGTCCTAGACTCCCCTCAGCAAGGTGTCATGCGTAAACGGCACAAAGACTGGCTCACGAGTAAAGTGATAATACAGGACCTCACAAGATTGCAACATTCCTCTGGCCAAAATTTAATTAGCTGAGAATGTTGTACCACTCAGACAGGACTGCCATACATGCTCATGCATTGCCAAGGAATCTCGCACTCTTCTCCAATCCATGGCTGCAGGTGCACTAGGTGTGGAGATACGAGACCCAGAGCTCTCAGGAGTCGAACCCATCCTCCTCCAGCAAACAGAGCAAATTTTGCAGAGTGGGAAAATGTACAGCAAGCTGACCAGGAAGATTATTCTGATTATTCTAAGACTACATTGAAACAGTTGTCATGGAAAATGAAATGGATGTTTTTGGCTGGTAGAAGATCAAAACCCAAAACTTGCTAATCAGTACTTTGCATCCCGGTCAGTAGCAGCAGCAGTGAAAATGTGTTCAGTGCTGCTGGACACAACATCAGAAAGCGTCGGTCCGTGCTGATACCATCCACAGTGGATTCAATCATTTTCCTCCACAAAAACATGTAGCCTAATCTTGGTGAGTAAAGGTTTTTCAAATTAAAACTAAATATTAATTGAGGCTTAAATGTGTAATGTAGACAAGAGTATTTAGACTAATGTTGGCATTATTCTTTTATTAAATGTCAGATGCTATTCACCATCGTGTTGAGGCCATTGAATATTGAATGTTAAGATATTGCCAATCTTAATTTAGAATTTATCTTCATTTAATTTGTTAAGAGAGACTCATTTTATTTGTGCATTTGCCTATTTATATGCTGTTTTAATACTTGTTTCATTTCTTTGTTCCAACTTCCAAGTGGCCTATAGCTTACATTAGTTATTAATAAATTGTTAAAACATGTAAATTACTAATTCTTGACAAAAGACCTGTGTGCGTGCGCACATTTGAATAATGTCAGGCTGTAAAATGATTCTAGCTTTTAAAAGCTATCAGTCAAAATGTACTTGTCATGCTCGGGCCCTGTCAAGCTTAATTTTTAAGGCCCGATAACAGCTCTACTCTGGCAAGCTGGATATTAGCTTCTGGCTCAAATCCTGACTGATGGCGATCCAATCTTGTCATAATAGTTATCAGAGTTGGTTACAATTTGTGGGCCTTTGCTTGTCCACTCACGTTTTTAAGGACTGACCACAGGTTCTCTGTGGGATTGACATCTGGAGAGTTGCATGGCCACAGATCCAAAATTTCAATGTAATGATCTTTAAGCCACTTCTTTAACACTCTTGCTTTGTGACATGGTGCTTCATCCTGCTGGAATATACACAGATCATCACCAAATTGCTCATGGATCATTGGAAGAAGTCGCTCTTGGAGGGTGTTTTGATACCATTCTTTATTAATGGCAGTGTTTTTGGACAGAATAATGAGAGAGCCCACTGCCTTGGTTGAAAAGCAACCACACACATGGATGGTCTCAGGATGCTTCACTGTTGGCACAACAAATGAGTCATGGTAGCATTCACATTTTCTCCTCCAAACAGTTGATTTTTCAGATGTCATTCAGATTTTCAGGGAAAAAATTTTTTCACAAGTCTGCTGAGAAAGTCTGCTGTCCAATATTTGTACTTCCTGCTGAATTACATGTCCTTGAAGTTTTTCTTGGAGAGAAGTGGGTTCTTTGCTGCCCTTCTCTACACCAGGCCGTTCTCCAAAAGTCTTGGCCTCACTGTGTGTGCAGATGCTCTCACACCACCCTACAGCCATTCCTGAGCAAGTTCTGCACCGGTGGTGACAATTCCATAGCTGACTCCTCACGAGGAGATGGTCCTGGAGCTTGCTGGACACTCTGGAGACTACTTGACTGCAGCTAAACCTCTCTCCTTGAAGTTCTTGATCAAGTATTATTACTTAATTTAATAAGTAAATGGTTCTTTCAAGTGCAATATTCTTTATAGCAATTTCCTTGCATGTGCGGCCATTTTGATGCGAAGCGATGATGGCTGCAAAGGTTTCTTTGGCAGTAACCATTGCTAACAAAAACAATGTTTGGAAGTGCTTCCTTTACAGCAACCAGCCTGCTCTTACAGTCTTAATATGATATTGATTTTACCTGGCTAGTTATTCTAAAAAAAAAAAAAAAAAAGCTAACGTGAAGTATTTGTCAACAAATGTTTCTTTTTGCAACCAGTTACGATGCATCTGATCACTCTACACAATCTAGAAACAATGAATACCACAACTTTAGCAAACTTTGCAGAGCAAAATTGGTCACTGCCAAAACTCTTAGCCATGGCAGTAGTAGCAAAATCTAGGACTTGGCAGCATAAGGTCTGGCCTGATCACAGACAACTGTAAGCAACTTTTCATTTGGTGATCACCAAAAACACTCAACTTAATTTTCAGATTTTCCCATATTTCAATAAATGCTAAATTGTCAGCCTGAAGACATTTTAAAATTAAGATTTTCAACCCCTAGAATTCAGTCATCACAGAAAGCTCTGGAAAAATCCATAAGCTGTGGAAATTCATAAGGCTAAAGAAAACATTTGCGGCTTAAAAGGACCCCCCCCCCCCCCCCCCCCCCCCCCCCCCCCCAAAAGTCATTGCGTTTAGATTTGATTGTGCAAATGCAGAAAGTAAAGGAAGCAGTTTTACCAGACAGATAACTGGTTTTATTGACTTAAAACAGATGTTAAAATGCCACATTTAGAGATGAGCATATCCACTAATAGACTTCAGTGCATTAGAACATCTTGGGTCAAGCAGGCAGGAAATGACACATGGAGGGAGGGACTCCTTGGCAAGGTCAGGAATAGACTCCTGGGTGGGGAGAGCACTGGGCTCCACAACTGGATGGGGGCTGGATCCAGTCAGTTTGCCCCCCAAGATTGATTGGAGAGTGCTGGATTCTGTAAATGGGTGGGGGCTAGACTCAGCAGGCAGATGATTAAACGCAGTCACTGGGACAGGATTGTATTTCTCAGCAGGCAGAGAGATAGGTTCCCCAACTGGGACACTGCTGGGTTCAGTGGCAGGCTTGGGGCTGGCTTTGTCAGCAGGCAGAGAGATAGGTTTCCCTGCTGAGATGGTGATGGGTTCTGTGGCAGGCTTGGGGCTGGCTTTCTCAGCAGGCAGAGAGATAGGTTCCCCTGCTGAGATGGTGATGGGTTCTGTGGCAGGCTTGGGGCTGGCTTTCTCAGCAGGCAGAGAGATAGGTACCCCAACTGGGACACTGCTGGGTTCTGTGGCAGGCTTGGGGCTGGCTTTGTCAGCAGGCAGAGAGATAGGTACCCCAACTGGGACACTGCTGGGTCCAGTGGCAGGCTTGGGGCTGGCTTTGTCAGCAGGCAGAGAGATAGGTACCCCAACTGGGACACTGCTGGGTTCTGTGGCAGGCTTGGGGCTGGCTTTCTCAGCAGGCAGAGAGATAGGTTCCCCTGCTGAGATGGTGATGGGTTCTGTGGCAGGCTTGGGGCTGGCTTTGTCAGCAGGCAGAGAGATAGGTACCCCAACTGGGACACTGCTGGGTTCTGTGGCAGGCTTGGGGCTGGCTTTCTCAGCAGGCAGAGAGATAGGTTCCCCTGCTGAGATGGTGATGGGTTCTGTGGCAGGCTTGGGGCTGGCTTTGTCAGCAGACAGAGAGATAGGTTTCCCTGCTGAGATGGTGATGGGTTCTGTGGCAGGCTTGGGGCTGGCTTTCTCAGCAGGAAGAGAGATAGGTACCCCAACTGGGACACTGCTGGGTTCTGTGGCAGGCTTGGGGCTGGCTTTCTCAGCAGGCAGAGAGATAGGTTTCCCTGCTGAGATGGTGATGGGTTCTGTGGCAGGCTTGGGGCTGGCTTTCTCAGCAGGCAGAGAGATAGGTACCCCAACTGGGACACTGCTGGGTTCTGTGGCAGGCTTGGGGCTGGCTTTCTCAGCAAGCAGAGAGATGGGTACCCGAACTGGGACACTAGTGGGTTCAGTGGCAGGCTTGGGGCTGGCTTTCTCAGCAGGCAGAGAGATAGGTACCCCAACTGGGACACTGCTGGGTTCTGTGGCAGGCTTGGGGCTGGCTTTCTCAGCAGACAGAGAGATAGGTACCCCAACTGGGACACTGCTGGGTTCTGTGGCAGGCTTGGGGCTGGCTTTCTCAGCAGGCAGAGAGATAGGTTCCCCTGCTGAGATGGTGATGGGTTCTGTGGCAGGCTTGGGGCTGGCTTTGTCAGCAGGCAGAGAGATAGGTACCCCAACTGGGACACTGCTGGGTTCTGTGGCAGGCTTGGGGCTGGCTTTCTCAGCAGGCAGAGAGATAGGTTCCCCTGCTGAGATGGTGATGGGTTCTGTGGCAGGCTTGGGGCTGGCTTTGTCAGCAGACAGAGAGATAGGTTTCCCTGCTGAGATGGTGATGGGTTCTGTGGCAGGCTTGGGGCTGGCTTTCTCAGCAGGAAGAGAGATAGGTACCCCAACTGGGACACTGCTGGGTTCTGTGGCAGGCTTGGGGCTGGCTTTCTCAGCAGGCAGAGAGATAGGTTTCCCTGCTGAGATGGTGATGGGTTCTGTGGCAGGCTTGGGGCTGGCTTTCTCAGCAGGCAGAGAGATAGGTACCCCAACTGGGACACTGCTGGGTTCTGTGGCAGGCTTGGGGCTGGCTTTCTCAGCAGGCAGAGAGATGGGTACCCGAACTGGGACACTAGTGGGTTCAGTGGCAGGCTTGGGGCTGGCTTTCTCAGCAGGCAGAGAGATAGGTACCCCAACTGGGACACTGCTGGGTTCTGTGGCAGGCTTGGGGCTGGCTTTCTCAGCAGACAGAGAGATAGGTTTCCCTGCGGAGATGGTGATGGGTTCTGTGGCAGGCTTGGGGCTGGCTTTCTCAGCAGGCAGAGAGATAGGTACCCCAACTGGGACACTGCTGGGTTCTGTGGCAGGCTTGGGGCTGGCTTTGTCAGCAGGCAGAGAGATAGGTACCCCAACTGGGACACTGCTGGGTTCTGTGGCAGGCTTGGGGCTGGCTTTCTCAGCAGGCAGAGAGATAGGTTCCCTTGCTGAGATGGTGATGGGTTCTGTGGCAGGCTTGGGGCTGGCTTTCTCAGCAGGCAGAGAGATAGGTACCCCAACTGGGACACTGCTGGGTTCTGTGGCAGGCTTGGGGCTGGCTTTCTCAGCAGACAGAGAGATAGGTTTCCCTGCGGAGATGGTGATGGGTTCTGTGGCAGGCTTGGGGCTGGCTTTCTCAGCAGGCAGAGAGATAGGTTCCCTTGCTGAGATGGTGATGGGTTCTGTGGCAGGCTTGGGGCTGGCTTTGTCAGCAGGCAGAGAGATAGGTACCCCAACTGGGACACTGCTGGGTTCTGTGGCAGGCTTGGGACTGGCTTTCTCAGCAGGCAGAGAGATAGGTTCCCCTGCTGAGATGGTGATGGGTTCTGTGGCAGGCTTGGGGCTGGCTTTCTCAGCAGGCAGAGAGATAGGTACCCCAACTGGGACACTGCTGGGTTCTGTGGCAGGCTTGGGGCTGGCTTTCTCAGCAGGCAGAGAGATAGGTTCCCCTGCTGAGATGGTGATGGGTTCTGTGGCAGGCTTGGGGCTGGCTTTCTCAGCAGGCAGAGAGATAGGTACCCCAACTGGGACACTGCTGGGTTCTGTGGCAGGCTTGGGGCTGGCTTTCTCAGCAGGCAGAGAGATAGGTTCCCCAACTGGGACACTGCTGGGTTCTGTGGCAGGCTTAGGGCTTGATTCCCCACCTGGGACAGTGCTGTGCTCCTTGGCAAGCTGGGGGCTGGATTCCACAACTGGTTTAGGGCTAAACTCCCCTGCTGGAGCAGCACTGGAATTGTTTACAGGCTGAGGGCTGGGTTTCACAGCATGCAGAAAGCAAGGACCCCCAGGTGGGATAGTGCTGGGCTCCTTGTCAGGCCGGGGGCTGGACTCTGTAACTGGTTGGGAGCTAGACTCAGTAGGCAGAGGATTAAACCCAGCAGCTGGGAGACTGCTAGATTCCTTGGCAGGCTTGGGGCTGGATTCCACAACTGGTTTAGGGCTAAACTCCCCTGCTGGAGCAGCACTGGAATTGTTTACAGGCTGAGGGCTGGGTTTCACAGCATGCAGAAAGCAAGGACCCCCAGGTGGGATAGTGCTGGGCTCCTTGTCAGGCCGGGGGCTGGACTCTGTAACTGGTTGGGAGCTAGACTCAGTAGGCAGAGGATTAAACCCAGCAGCTGGGAGACTGCTAGATTCCTTGGCAGGCTTGGGGCTGGATTCCACAACTGGTTTAGGGCTAAACTCCCCTGCTGGAGCAGCACTGGAATAGTTTACAGGCTGAGGGCTGGGTTTCACAGCATGCAGAATGCAAGGTCCCCCAGGTGGGATAGTGCTGGGTTCCTTGGCAGGCGGAGGACTGGACTCTGCAACTGGGAGAGTTTTGGATTCCTTGACAGGGGGAGAACTAGACTCTTCAGACAAGTTAGTCACTTCGATACCTACAGAAAATTTGGTGCAAAACATGTCAAATAAGAAATCTAGTTTTCCAATCACGGTAAAATATCATAAGAGGCTACCATTTTGGATACCTAGCCCAGATGCATTTTGCAAAGACAACAGAACAGCCAAGTTGCACTGTGCTACCACTGGCGGGTTTGGATTTTGGCTTGCATAAGGACAGGACACATCTGCAAAATAAGGAGGCAAGAATTGGAGTACATTTAATAAAAAAAAAAAAAAACACCCACACCCTTTGGAACTACGACACAAACTTAAATGTATGCGTTTTTGAAGGTTTAAATGTGGAACTAAACCAGGGGTGGACATGCAGGTTTTTTGGAATATGCCCTTCCACCACACAGCACAGAGATCAGAACAATATTCTCAATTTCAACAGCCAAAACTCATGTTTGCACCCGGTCCCAGATTACATGGATGAAATTTTTTACAATAAATAGCCCATTTAAAATTCAATCGTCTCAGATAAGACCTGGGTTTAACATTTGAGGCACAAACATTTAAGTTAAACCTCTTCAGACAAACGTTTAATTTTCTAGCTGTACATTGCAAGCCCTCCGGACATCATATCTGGTTCAGCACCTGCCAAAGCAGATTTGAATTCAGTTTTAAATCATACACAAATGGTTAATGCTAATTTAGACCTGAACTGCATTTTAGGGAGAATCGCACACAGCTAGATTTCAGTGTTATATTGTTGATTTATGGTTTCACTAACACAGAGAGTCAATATACCCCATTTAAAAAAAAAAAAAAAAAAAAAAAAAAAAAAAAAAAAAAAAAACCAAACCTTTCTCCACAAGCACTTGATTGCTATCAGGCTGCTGTAAAAGAAGCCCAATTGGAGAAGAAAATCCTGAAGACAAAATATAGGGTTACATAAAAAGATCCATAAAAAAACATGTTTAAAATACTACTTCAAGGTGGAAGCAATCTTACCATTGAGCACCAATTGAAAACACAAAAACACCCACAACATCAGATTTGCAACTGCCATTGTCAGAAAAGTTTAACCATTCAACAATCTAACACTGCTCTCTAAAACAAGTGTTGATTTAGGTGTTTTTAAAGTAACACAAATTTTCATCACCTGGGTCCCTCGTTAAAGTGAAATTAGTAAGAGAGGATCACTCGTTAACATTCTCCATCAGACATTGGTTGGTTGAGAATTTACTATTGTGATTTTCAAAATGTTCATTGAAGATAATATTACTTGAACTTACTTAATTGATCCAACATGGTCTATACGGTTTCTCCTACAGTATGAAAGGTGGTGGAAATGTAGGAGCATTTATCTGCCACAATGAAAATGAATTAAAGTGACAACATTTTAATAGATAAATACAAAAAAGTGCCAAGAGAGTCAAAAAGTGAAGTAAAGTGACATACAGCCAAGTATGGTGACCCATACTCAGAATCTGGCTCTGCATTTAACCAATCCAAAGTGCACACACACAGAGCAGTCAACACACACACACACACACAGAGCCAAACTCTCTAACCACTAGGCCACAACTTCAGCACAGCCCCAGTACTGGATGAGCTAAACTACTTAAGCAACTCAATTCAATTCAATTCAAGTTTATTTGTATAGCGCTTTTTACAAAATAAATAGTTACAAAGCAACTTTACAGAAAATTATGTTTCTACAATATTTAGTAGTAGCTAGTAGTTTGTGAACATTTGACAGGATTTTAGAAAAAATAAAAATAATAATAATAATACAAGATGTAGTCAGCTAGACGATGAACTATCAATATTATTAATTTATTTATTATATGATTCAGTCACACATTTAGCAATAATTGTTAGTTCTGTTTGTTGATTCAGGGTTAGCATCATCTGGGGTCCTCTGAGGGTCAGCATCATCTCTTCTCAGGTGTTCTAGGAGACTAACAGACTGGAGCTTGTGTA
Organism: Carassius gibelio; assembly: GCF_023724105.1. Taxonomy (NCBI): domain Eukaryota; kingdom Metazoa; phylum Chordata; class Actinopteri; order Cypriniformes; family Cyprinidae; genus Carassius; species Carassius gibelio. The sequence continues at coordinate 28,069,205 of NC_068418.1, forward strand.
AATCCTAGTTTCCACGGGATGTAAACCCGTGGCGAAACATAGAAACAAAATACAGACATCATTAGCATAGCTGCTGATCCAACAAACTAAAATTAGTTTAACCCAAGCTAATGAATAAAAATGCACCTTTGATCAGATGCAACTGCACTCACAATTTAAAAGATACATTATTCGAATGCTTGGCGAAAGAGATGTGTTTTTAATCTAGATTTAAACAGAGAGAGTGTGTCTGAACCCCGAACATTATCAGGAAGGCTATTCCAGAGTTTGGGAACCAAATGTGAGAAAGCTATCCTAGGAACTACCAAAAGTCCAGCGTTTTGTGACCTTAGGGTGCGTGATGGGTTGTAACGTGGTAGAAGGCTAGTTAGGTACGCAGGAGCTAAACCATTTAGGGCCTTATAGGTAAGTAATGATAATTTGTAACTGATACAGAACTTAATAGGTAGCCAGTGCAGAGACTGTAAAATTGGGGTAATATGATCATATTTTCTTGACCTGGTAAGGACTCTAGCTGCTGCATTTTGGACGACCTGTAGCTTGTTTATTGACGAAGCAGGACAACCACCTAAAAGTGCATTACAATAGTCCAGTCTAGAGGTCATGAATGCATGAACTAGCTTTTCTGCATCAGAAACAGATAACATGTTTCGTAGCTTGGCAATGTTTCTAAGATGGAAGAATGCAGTTTATGTAACATTGGAAATATGATTTTCAAAAGACAAATTGCTGTCTAATATAACACCCAGATTTCTGACTGTAGAGGAAGTAACAGTACATCCGTCTAGTTACATTTACATTTACATTTATTCATTTAGCTGACGCTTTTATCCAAAGCGACTTACAATTGCTATACATGTCAGAGGTCACACGCCTCTGGAGCAACTAGGGGTTATGTGTCTTGCTCAGGGACACATTGGTGTCTCACAGTGGATTCGAACACCAAAGGCATGTGTCTTTGGTGAGACACAGTTGCAGATTGTAATCTACAAGATTCTGTGTAGTGTTTTTTGGTCCAATAATTAGTATCTCTGTCTTATCCGAATTTAATTGGAGAAAATTATTTGTCATCCAATCTTTTACATTTTTAACACACTCTGTTAGCTTAGATAATTGGGAAGTTTCATCTGGTCTCGTTGAGATATATAGCTGAGTATCATCAGCATAACAGTGGAAGCTAATTCTGTATTTTCTAATAATATTACCAAGGGGCAACATGTATATTGAAAATAGAAGGGGACCTAGGATGGATCCTTGTGGCACTCCATATTTTACTGATGATAAATGAGATGACTCCCCATTTAAGTAAACAAAATGGTAGTGATCGAACAGGTAGGGTCTAAACCATCTTAGAGCCTGCCCTTGAATACCTGTATAGTTTTGTAATCGATCTATGAGTATGTCATGATCGATGGTGTCGAACGCAGCACTAAGATCAAGTAAAACTAGAAATGAGATGCAGCCTTGATCTGACGCAAGGAGCAGGTCATTTGTAATTTTAACAAGTGCAGTTTCTGTGCTATGGTGGGGCCTAAAACCTGACTGAAATTCTTCATACAGATCATTTTTATGCAGGAAGGAGCTCAATTGAGCAGACACAACTTTTTCTAAAATTTTAGACATAAATGGAAGATTTGAAATAGGCCTATAATTTGCCAGTACACTAGGAACTAGTTTTGGTTTTTTAATAAGAGGCTTGATAACCGCCAGCTTGAATGGTTTTGGGACGTGTCCTAAAGATAACGACGAGTTAATGATATTGAGAAGCGGTTCTTCGGCTACAGGTAACAGCTCTTTCAGTAATTTAGTGGGTACAGGATCTAATAAACATGTTGTTGGTTTAGATACAGTGATAAGTTTATTTAGCTCTTCCTGTCCTATATTTGTAAAGCACTGCAGTTTATCTTTGGGTGCGATGGATGAAACTGAAGTGTTAGATGCTGTAGAATCTACATTCGCTATTGTATTTCTAATGTTATCTATTTTATCAGTGAAGAAATTCATAAAGTCATTAATATTTTACGTTGGTGGAATATTTGAATCAGGTGGCGTCTGGTAATTTGTTAATTTAGCCACTGTGCTAAATAAAAACCTTGGATTGTTTTGGTTATTTTCTATGAGTTTGTGTATATGCTCTGCCCTAGCAGTTTTTAGAGCCTGTCTATAGCTGGACATACTGTTTTTCCATGCAATTCTAAAAACTTCTAAGTTAGTTTTTCTCCATTTGCGTTCAACACTACGAGTTACTTTCTTGAGAGAGTGAGTATTACTGTTATACCATGGTACAGTACGTTTTTCTCTAACTTTTTTCAATTTGATCGGGGCAACAGCTTCTAATGTATTAGAGAAAATAGTGCCCATGTTGTCAGTAATTTCGTCTAATTTCATGTGTATTTTTGGGTACAAATAGCAGTTGAGATAGATCAGGCAGGTTATTTGCGAATCTTTCTTTGGTGGCTGGAACAATAGTTCTGCCCAGACGGTATCGCTGCGACATATAGTTAATATCAGTTATACGCAGCATGCACGATACAAGGAAATGGTCTGTAATATCATCACTTTGAGGTACAATATCTATAGCAGTAAGATCGATTCCATGCGATATAATTAAATCTAGTGTATTATTAAAACGATGAGTGGGCCCGGTGAGATTTTGCTCGACTCCAAAGGAGTTCATTAGGTCAGTAAACGCAAGTCCTAATGTATCATTTGCATTATCAACTTGAATATTAAAATCTCCCATGATTAGCGCCTTATCAACTGTAACTAGAAGGTCTGAGAGGAAATCTGCAAATTCTTTTAGGAATTCTGTATACGGCCCTGGTGGTCTATACACAGTAGCCAGAGCAAGAGATACAATAGATTTCTTTTGCATGTCTGACAGAGTAACATTTAGCAGAAGCATTTCAAAAGAGTTAAACCTGTATCCTTTTTTCTGGGTAACATTGAGAATATCACTATATATTGTTGACCAGTCTGATGGGGCTCATGTTTATAACAGTAGTTTGGTGGAGTAGACTCATTTAGACCAAAATAATCATTTGGTTTTAGCTAGGTTTCAGTCAAGCAGAGTAAATCAAAACTATTATCTGTGATCCTTTCATGTACAATAACTGCTTTGGGTGTGAGTGATCTAATATTTATGAGCCCAAACTTTAAAATTGTTTTTGTTCATTTACTTTACATTTTTCTGGTTTAATTACGATAAGATTTTTTCTAGATCCTACATTATATTTATATATGACCTCACTATTCGGGGAACAGACACAGTCTTAATAGGTTTTACAGCGCAAGTACCTTTAGCATTTAAGCGGTTAGAACAAAACTCATCATAATGGTTATTTGAGAATTGTCTTACTAGTCACATGGAGCGAAGTGTCCTGGAGATGTTGTCAGAGAGAAGCTCTGCTCCAATTCTGCTGGGGTGTAATCCATCAGCGCGAAACAGTCTAGGACGCTCCCAGAAAAGATTCCAGTTATTAACAAATAGCAGTTTCTGTTCTTTACACCATGACAACAACCATTCATTTAAAGCAACAAGTCTACTGAACCTTTCGTGTCATCGTCGATATGTGGGCAGTGGTCCTGACACGACGATCATCGCTGCGGGCGTTGTGCTGCGAAACGGGTATCTGCGCAGAAACATCGAGAACACGAGCACCAGGCAAACAATGAGTGTGCACTTTTTCCTTCGGCTAACGTAGCACTTACGCGTCGGATGATGGAGTCTCCGATGATCACAGCGTCACGTCCTGTCTCGCGGAGGGGAGCGAAGCGGTTCTGGATGGAGATCTCGAAGGCAGGAGGGGGAGAAGTCGTCGCCCGGGACCCGGCTCGCGTCCTCCGCTGTAGATGCACCCAGGGTCCGTGGTGTCCCAGCGTCGCAGTGAAGGACATCTGGGAAGATCACGTCCTGGGTGCACCGGGCCTGCGCAGAGAAACACACGGAGTAGACGTGGTGGGACTGTTAACAGCACGCTGTATTCAGTCTTGTGAGCGTCAGCCCGGGATGATTCCAGCGCGGCTCTCCGCTCTCTCAGCTTGGCCTGCCTCTGTTCCAGGTCGCGAATCTGCTTCCCCACGGCCTCGAGCTCGAGCTGCACAGAGTGGATACATTCATCCGCCATTAAAGCAAGTAACAGTGAGTACAGCAGTGGTAACGTGTGTGAATAGAGTATTAGCAATGTAAGCGCAGTTAGCAGCAACCACGCTTGCTGATGCTAACTGGCTAAAAGCTAATAGCGGACCCGGGAGATCAAAATAAAACTAGTGATAGCGAGGCGCTCTGATTGTTTTTGTTGTAGAATACAATAGAGGATATATTCACAAGTTATATAAACGGAAACGATGATGTATAAAATTGATTTTTAAGTTAAAAATAGTCAATGAAAAGAATATAGTGACGGAGCTCAAACGCAGTACAGCCGTCAACAACAAACAGGAAGTGACGCCAAGAGGAAGTGTTAAAAAGTAGTCAAGTTAGTAATGTCACTATGAACAGTGCTCTCTTCCACCCTCAATACTCACAGTTGGGAGCACTGAACCGCCAGCTGCTCCCCGGGTGCTGGATCTATAGCTGCCCACTGCTCTGTGTGTGTGTGTGTGTTCACTGCTCCGGGTGTGTTCACTTCTCACTGCTGTGTGTGTGTGTCCACTGCTCCATGTGTGTGTGTGTTCACTTCTCACTGCTGTGTGTGTGTGTTCACTGCTCTGTGTGTGTGTTCACTTCTCACTACTGTGTGTGTGTATCCACTGCTCCATGTGTGTGTTCACTTCTCACTACTGTGTGTGTGTGTCCACTGCTCCATGTGTGTGTGTGTGTGTGTTCACTGCTCCGGGTGTGTGTTCACTTCTCACTGCTGTGTGTGTGTCCACTGCTCACTGCTGTGTGTGTGTTCACTGCTCACTGCTGTGTGTGTGTTCACTGCTCCATGTGTGTGTTCCCTTCTCACTGCTGTGTGTGTGTTCACTGCTCCATGTGTGTGTTCCCTTCTCACTGCTGTGTGTGTGTATCCACTGCTCCATGTGTGTGTTCACTTCTCACTACTGTGTGTGTGTGTCCACTGCTCCATGTGTGTGTGTGTGTGTGTGTTCACTGCTCCGGGTGTGTGTTCACTTCTCACTGCTGTGTGTGTGTCCACTGCTCACTGCTGTGTGTGTGTTCACTGCTCCATGTGTGTGTTCCCTTCTCACTGCTGTGTGTGTGTGTCCACTGCTCCGTGTGTGTGTGTGTTCACTTCTCACTGCTGTGTGTGTGTTCACTGCTCCGTGTGTGTGTGTGTTCACTTCTCACTGCTGTGTGTGTGTTCACTGCTCCGTGTGTGTGTGTTCACTTCTCACTGCTGTGTGTGTGTGTTCACTGCTCTGTGTGTGTGTTCACTTCTCACTGCTGTGTCTGTGTCCACTGCTCCGTGTGTGTGTGTGTTCACTTCTCACTGCTGTGTGTGTGTGCACTGCTCTGTGTGTGTGTGTTCACTTCTCACTGCTGTGTGTGTGTTCACTGCTCCATGTGTGTGTTCACTTCTCACTGCTGTGTGTGTGTTCACTGCTCCATGTGTGTGTTCCCTTCTCACTGCTGTGTGTGTGTGTCCACTGCTCCGTGTGTGTGTGTGTTCACTTCTCACTGCTGTGTGTGTGTTCACTGCTCCGTGTGTGTGTGTGTTCACTTCTCACTGCTGTGTGTGTGTTCACTGCTCCGTGTGTGTGTGTTCACTTCTCACTGCTGTGTGTGTGTGTTCACTGCTCTGTGTGTGTGTTCACTTCTCACTGCTGTGTCTGTGTCCACTGCTCCGTGTGTGTGTGTGTTCACTTCTCACTGCTGTGTGTGTGTGCACTGCTCTGTGTGTGTGTGTTCACTTCTCACTGCTGTGTGTGTGTGTCCACTGCTCCGTGTGTGTGTTCACTTCTCACTGCTGTGTGTGTGTGTCCACTGCTCCGTGTGTGTGTTCACTTCTCACTGCTGCTTGTGTGTCCACTGCTCCGTGTGTGTGTGTTCACTTCTCAATGTTGTGTGTGTGTCCACTGCTTCATGTGTGTGTTCACTTCTCCCTGCTGTGTGTGTGAGTGTCCACTGCTCCATGTGTGTGTTCCCTTCTCACTGCTGTGTGTGTGTCCACTGCTCTGTGTGTGTGTGTGTGCACTGCTCTGTGTGTGTGTTCACTGCTCCGTGTGTGTGTGTTCACTTCTCACTGCTGTGTGTGTGTGTGTGTGTCCACTGCTCCATGTGTGTGTGTTCACTTCTCACTGCTGTGTGTGTGTTCACTGCTCCGTGTGTGTGTTCTCTTCTCACTGCTGTGTGTGTGTGTCCACTGCTCCGTGTGTGTGTTCACTTCTCACTGCTGTGTGTGTGTGTTCACTTCTAACTGCTGTGTGTGTGTGTGTGTGTTCACTGCTCCATGTGTGTGTTCACTTCTCACTGCTGCGTGTGTGTCCACTGCTCCGTGTGTGTGTTCACTTCTCACTGCTGTGTGTGTGTGTCCACTGCTCCGTGTGTGTGTTCACTTCTCACTACTGTGTGTGTGTCCACTGCTCCGTGTGTGTGTTCACTTCTCACTGCTGTGTGTGTGTGTCCACTGCTCCGTGTGTGTGTTCACTTCTCACTACTGTGTGTGTGTCCACTGCTCCGTGTGTGTGTGTTCACTTCTCACTACTGTGTGTGTGTCCACTGCTCCGTGTGTGTGTTCACTTCTCACTGCTGCGTGTGTGTGTGTTCACTTCTCACTGCTGCGTGTGTGTGTGTTCACTTCTCACTGCTGTGTGTGTGTCCACTGCTCCGTGTGTGTGGGTTCACTTCTCACTGGTGTGTGTGTGTCCACTGCTCCGTGTGTGTGTGTTCACTTCTCACTGCTGTGTGTGTGTCCACTGCTCCGTGTGTGTGTTCACTTCTCACTGCTGTGTGTGTGTCCACTGCTCCGTGTGTGTGTGTTCACTTCTCACTGGTGTGTGTGTGTCCACTGCTCCGTGTGTGTTCACTTCTCACTGCTGTGTGTGTGTCCACTGCTCCGTGTGTGTGTTCACTTCTCACTACTGTGTGTGTGTGTGTCCACTGCTCCGTGTCTGTGTGTTCACTTCTCACTACTGTGTGTGTGTGTCCACTGCTCCATGTGTGTGTTCACTTTTCAATACTGTGTGTGTGTGTCCACTGCTCCGTGTGTGTTCACTTCTCACTGCTGCGTGTGTGTTCACTGCTCCGTGTGTGTGTGTGTTCACTTCTCACTGCTGTGTGTGTGTGTCCACTGCTCTGTGTGTGTTCACTTCTCACTGCTGTGTGTGTGTGTCCACTGCTCCGTGTGTGTTCACTTCTCACTGCTGCGTGTGTGTTCACTGCTCCGTGTGTGTGTGTTCACTTCTCACTGCTGTGTGTGTGTCCACTGCTCCGTGTGTGTTCACTTCTCACTGCTGTGTGTGTGTGTGTGTGTGTGTGTGTGTTCACTTCTCACTATGTGTGTGTTCACTGTGTGTGTGTTCACTTCTCACTGCTGTGTGTGTGTGTGTGTGTGTGTGTGTGTTCACTTCTCACTGCTATGTGTGTGTTCACGACTCTGTGTGTGTTCACTTCTCACTACTGTGTGTGTGTCCACTGCTCCGTGTGTGTTCACTTCTCACTGCTGTGTGTGTGTGTGTCCACTGCTCTGTGTGTGTTCACTTCTCACTGCTGTGTTTGTGTGTGTTCACTTCTCACTATGTGTGTGTTCACTGTGTGTGTGTTCACTTCTCACTGCTGTGTGTGTGTGTGTGTGTGTGTTCACTTCTCACTGCTATGTGTGTGTTCACGACTCTGTGTGTGTTCACTTCTCACTGCTGTGTGTGTGTCCACTGCTCCGTGTGTGTGTTCACTTCTCACTGCTGTGTGTGTGTCCACTGCTCCGGGTGTGTGTGTGTGTGTCCACTGCTCCAGGTGTGTGTTCACTGTGTGTGTGTCCACTGCTCCAGGTGTGTGTTCACTGCTCCGGGTGTGTGATCTCAGTGTGTGTGTGTGTGTGTGTGTTCACTTCTCACTGCTGTGTGTGTGTCCACTGCTCCGGGTGTGTGTGTGTGTGTCCACTGCTCCAGGTGTGTGTTCACTGTGTGTGTGTCCACTGCTCCAGGTGTGTGTTCACTGCTCCGGGTGTGTGATCTCAGTGTGTGTGTGTGTGTGTGTGTTCACTTCTCACTGCTGTGTGTGTGCACTTGGATGGGTTAAATGCAGATCACCAATTCAGAGTATGGGTCACCACACTTGGGGAATGTCACAACTTTCTTACTTCCACTTTCATCACACCACAACGGTTTCCTCCAAAAGCACATCTAAACACATACTTCATGTCATTATATCATGTCGCCATTTTAATTTAAAATGTAACTTTCAACATTCCAGTGCATCTGGCAGAGACGTCTGCATACTTGAGCTGAGGAAAGAGGGTCATAATATAAATGTAAAGGGTGTGTGATCGTGAAGATTTGTTTTTGGCTTATTTAGTTCTGTTATGCCTATACATGCCATCCAGTGGAATACAGCACTTGTTAGTGTATAAGTTTAGTATAGCTAAACACTCATTGGGCTGTACCCCTCTAAAATGAAAATCCTAGAGTGCCCCTGGTGCCAAAGCTTCGAAACAACTCGACACCCGTCTGTATGGTGACACCTAGTGTTGCTCTGAATCAAATTATAGAGTAGTGTACATGTTGTATTCATGAATTAAGTGAGTTTGGGGAGTGGTTAGTGTGCACCACTGGCATGTTGTCAAAGCTTGTCACCTTCAGTTTAATTATAATAAACATTTAAAAGTTGTTTTACTTGTGTTTTTCTTTTCTTTTCTTGTTTTTGTAATATTGTAACTCGATGTTCTCTGACAACTGAATGAACTCTTTGTGAATAAATCTGTTATTTTGGTCATGTAAAATTTACATTATTAAAATATATATACACAGGGGCGGATCTACCAGGGTGGCATAGGCTAGCAAATACCACCCTAAAAGAAAGCCTTGCCACCCCAGTTGGCAGCAACGAATTAAAGGTTATGGCCAATTTGAAAATTTATGAGCGCGAATCTTTTGCGATTTGTGATCCCCCTCCGAACTCCCGAACTGACTCAAATGATTCGCGATCCCGCTACGAACTCCCAAACTGATTCAAATGATTCGCGATCCCGCTACGAACTCCTGAACTGACTCAAATGATTCGCGATTCCGCTCTGAACTCCCGAACTGACTCAAATGATTCGCGATCCCGCTACGAACTCCTGAACTGACTCAAATGATTCGCGATTCCGCTCTGAACTCCCGAACTGACTCAAATGATTCGCGATCCCGCTACGAACTCCTGAACTGACTCAAATGATTCGCGATCCCCATTACTGACTCAAATGATTCGCGATCCCGCTCCGAACTCCCAAACTGACTCAAATGATTCGCGATCCCCATTACTGACTCAAATGATTCGCGATCCCGCTACGAACTCCCGAACTGATTCAAATGATTCGCGATCCCGCTACGAACTCCCGAACTGATTCAAATGATTCGCGATCCCCATTACTGACTCAAATGATTCGCGATCCCGCTCCGAACTCCCAAACTGACTCAAATGATTCGCAATCCCCATTACTGACTCAAATGATTCGCGATCCCGCTACGAACTCCCGAACTGATTCAAATGATTCGCGATCCCGCTACGAACTCCTGAACTGACTCAAATGATTCGCGATCCCCATTACTGACTCAAATGATTCGCGATCCCACTCCGAACTCCCAAACTGACTCAAATGATTCGCGATCCCCATTACTGACTCAAATGATTTGCGATCCCGCTCCGAACTCCCAAACTGACTCAAATGATTCGCGATCCCCATTACTGACTCAAATGATTCGCGATCCCGCTACGAACTCCCGAACTGATTCAAATGATTCGCGATCCCCAAACTGACTCAAATGATTCGCGATCCCGCTCCGATGTCATGAAGACAAGACCCTGGTCTGTCAGCGGTCTCCCTCTATGTCCCCTACAGCAGCAGCAGCGATTCTGGTGTGTAAAGACCATAGATTGTATAAAAACACAGAAAACGCGAAGCAGCCGCCACGCAGCAGAAGCGTCACGCTCACGACACGCAGTGTGTCACCGGCCTGAGACTCAGGAGGAAAAGCTGGGTAATAATTGATTATCTATCAATAAATTATCACTTTTAAAAAGCGTGAGGATACGTAACAACTTCGTTTTGTGTTAGAACTAACTTTCACACTTTCATTCATAAATTCACTGCGTTTGTGTTTGAAAAGAGACAGGGATTGAATCGCGGAAATGGAACTTGCTTATAAAGCAGAACGTCACGGAATTCGGTCATTTTTTAATGAATAAATCAAAAGTAGAGCATTTAATCTAATCTCGATATTAACGGTGTTGTTCTACAGGTCTCGGGGAATGTCTACTCTACTACACACACACACACACACACACACACACACACACTGAAGCACGCGTGGTGTTTTCAGCTCTTCACTATATTAATGCATGATGTATGCTACACATGTGCACGTCAGCGCGCTATGAGAGGATTTCACCATTTCATTTGATAAAACTATCATCATTCATTCGTATCGTATACACAGACTGACAGAAACTGCAATGTCTTTATGACAACCTGTCAAAATAAAATTTCGGTATAACTTGAAGAAATTCAAACAGAAATATATCACTATTGCACAGTAGAGTATGCTATACTTCAAGTAGGCCTTATAGCTATTCATAATAGTTAATTAAAAAACACAGACACTCTGTCTACAACTCACCAAAATAAAAGTTTGGTCTAACTCAAAGAAATTATGTAAGAAATTGATTAGTAAAATATACTTAAAAGAAGATATACTAAAAACATATTTTAAAGGAATATCACACAAGTTTTCTTAGATGTTTTAATTTAAACTTGCCAAAACAATAACATCATATTTTTCAAAAACACAAGTACATTTGTATTTGTACCTATAATGTTTATTTATTTATTATTATTGTCAGCTAATAAAAGCTATTCTTCAGGACCATATTCATATAACATCGAAGGCTAAATGTAGCTCTTGACTGGTTGAGTTAGATGATGATTAACACTAAACTGTAGAAAATCAGTTGAGTCTCCCCAGCTGGAAATGTCATTGGCTGTTAAAGTCTTGTGTTTCTTATAATAAACTGACATATTGATAACACTGAATCTTTTATAATGCTCTTAATGACATGTGGATGCATACTGTATGCATTAGTGAGTGTGTGGTGCTTATGGGGTATGGTCACTTATTCCTGATATGAACTGTTTCAAATGCAAGACATTGATTGCATGAGATTAAGTTTGTAAATGATAGCTGTATCCACATATATTTATCATCAATCTGTGATAACTGTGACTAAATTCAGTATATATACGTCTGCCATATGTTGCCACCCCTCAAGAATTCCTGCCCCCTTCTCACCACCCCATCAATATTTTTCTATATCCGCCCCTGTACATATACATTTTTTTTTTTTTTTTTTTTTACATAATTAAATTATTTTTATTTAAAAATATTTATTGTTCTGCTGTGTTAACTCCACTTTTATACCTTTTTAGAGTTCGGTTGAGACCGATGTGTGGTTTGTTCCCGACCCTCGAAACGATTGTGTAACGTAGTCACGTGACTCGGGGGACACTATGGGGACTCGACCCAGTTTCACGTCAGACATCCCTAGTTTTCAGCAATTCAGTGCTTTCAAAACATTGTTATAAAACAAGAGAACGAGTGTCATTAAACTTCTCATGCTGGTGGTCTTCCATAGTTATCAAATCTGATCGAATCTCTTTATTCTCACACAAGACTCTGTGCCAGTACAAGCAATAAGATATGAAAAATTAACAATATAGATTAGTAACAATATGCAGATTTTCGTAGTACACAGTATAAAGATCGGAGTTTAAACAAACAGAAAAAGAGCCCAATTCAGCAGGTGTTCGGGTCACAGAGACGCTTAAGACAAATACATACAACAAATGTCAAAATAGCCGTCTTGGGAAGTGTGTTCGAATAAAACTGTCGGTTATGTCTCAAGTGAAAGTAAAGAGTTGAGAAAGAAATCGGATGTGTGTTATTATAATGGATGCACTGTCTCTTAAAGGGACCGCGCCTAATTTATAGATCTGCTGTCAGTGTCTTTAATGTTAATTCACATGAAAGAAAGAAAATCACTCACTGCTCTTGACTGAACTACTATGTAGTTTTAACAAGAATTAATCCACAGCCAAACCAACAATTATTCAGACTGAACACAATTAAGCACTGCTTGGTCAAGAAAGTATCGATATTTTCTGAAGTTTTGTTTGATTGTAATCCATTACATATCTTTCTATCAAAGTTATCTGACATTATCAAGATGGATTTGTTCTGACAGTTTAACTCTTGAGTTCTTGTCATATTTTATTTTCTAAACTATAGCGAATAAACTGTGATAATGTGAGAAATGTTGAAGGTGTCAGGATGAACTTTGGTTTGACTGTGTATTATATTTTACAGAGAAGACTATTCAGTGCTGTTTTATATTTAATTATTCGGTTTCTGTACCTGGACACCTACAAACTAAGCACAACTAAAAGAACCAAAGACTTCAACTACTTCAGTCTGTGTGCACTGACTTTATTCACAATTTGAGTTGAATTACTGAAATAAATGAACTTTTCCAGCACATTTTGATTTATAGAGAAGCACCTGTACACCCAGACCAGAACAAAGAACTCGTCACATCCGTCGTTTAAACAGAAAAGGCCTTTTGGTATTTAGGGTGTCGTAACCCAAAAGGTCACACACCTAGTTTTGGGGATGAATAGAGATGGTTATCAGAGATCTGTACCGGGACATCTTTCACATCAGAGGAACAGGTTTGTTTGGTTGGGTTTATTCTGACCTGTTCTGTTGATGAGAGAGGGAAACCACCTGACCAGTCGCACCTGAACTGTTTATACTGACCACACATGAAACCGCTTGAAACAATAGATCTGTGAAATGACTGAGCCCCGAGGGGAAGAGAGGGACCCGGTGCATACGTGAGATCTCTTTGGGATGTGTGTTAATGACTGTGTGTCTCTAGGGTCAGGGAGTCTGGATGCCACGGAGTCTGCTTCTGTGAAAGTTAAGACTGTAGATGGTTTCAAATAAAAGTTTACACGGGGTTTTTCATCAAAGATGTGATGTGGTCAGTTCGTGGATCTCCTCAGAAGGGGGCGCTGTTCACACCACAGAAAACACATGAAGGACAAAACCTGCATTCCTCCTCAGAGAATTCCTCAACATGTCAAAACAGCTCAACTGGTCACTTCTGCACACATCTGTCTTTGTGTGACAGCTGTGAAGCAACATACAGCCGCTCAGCACATCCCTGGACTGTCTGCAGAAGCTCAGGTCCAGTGGTCCATTAGTACTCACTTTAAAAGTCTGTGTAAAATAATACTACCTCCAAATTAAGAACAAGTGTCACTTTATGAGATGTGTGAACTACATTTAGTCTTTCACTCCCTCGCTGACACTTTTTCGTGATCTCCGCCACATTCTCTCACTTCCTAGTTTGCCTAAAAAGGGCATATTATACTGAGAGAAGTGTGTGTGTGTGTGTGTGTGTGTGTGTGTGTGTGCAATCAAACTAAAAGAGATCAGCGCAGCACGAGAGGTTTTATGACACAAAGAGGTTGTGAGAATGAGTGGAAATAAGAAAGAAACCGAGAGGAGGGTGTCGAAGATCAAATGAGAATCCGCACTTGAACAACAGACAGTTTCTCCACTTCCTGTCAGAGGCAGGAAGTCACCGAGTTAGTGTGTGTGTGAAGGTGTGTGTGTTCCTTTTTTAGTGCTGCTTGCTAACAGCCGAGTATCTCTATTATTGCTCATGTGTGATGAGCGTTGATGCCCTTTCTGATTCTGCAACACGTCTCGCCTGAACCGTTTCACACTACAAGTTTATCACGGCAATTTAAACATGCAAATGAGTTGATAACCCTGCTCTACAGAGCCATGCTGACATTTTAAAAGTGGCTCCTTCTTAAATAAAACCCTTAATACTAAGAACCACCAAAGAGAGAGCAAATAAAAATAACTTACTTCTATAGTGTTCCAGTAATAATATCTAAAATTCATAAATCGAGAGACATTAACTTGAGTAAGACAATGGCATGAGATATTACGTCCTATCTTCTGAGGAAAAGGGAAAAAACGCACTTGACTGATTTGTTCTGACCCTGTGTCAAATATTTGATCTTGTTTTAAGCATAAACTCATTTGTCAGAATCTTAGATGTGTGTAATAGTTAGAGACAGGGTTTCTGTACAGACTTGTCAAATCTGGATCTGAATGTGATCAGATAGTTCAGATCATTGTGAAGCACACAGCTGAGCTCAAAGCTCACAATCTTTACAGAATGGCTATTTTCTTCCCTGTTTGACTGGCAAATGAGTTTCCTCTTCACAAACAAGGCTTCTCAGCCACACACACACACTCCACGCGATTGTCTTATGCTTCTGTCCACTTCATGCTTCCACAAGCAGAGATTAATACTGCTATCCACAATCCTATTAATCACAGAAGTTCAGCGGTGTCCAACAGAGAGCTGAAAATGAGCTTACACACACACACACACACACACACGGATGCATCATTCATTTGCTAAATAAATGTCAAAGACACAGTTTTTACTGACTGTAAGTCATTGGGTTGATGTTGTTAAAAAACTCAATGCCACAGAAGAACCTTCAGATTGTGAAAAGGTCAGAAAGAGATGGTTCTTTAAAGAACTTTTGACTGAATGCTTCTTTGAGGAACCAGAAATGGTTCTTCTTTGGCGTCGCCTTGAGTGCATCACACACACCCAGAGAAAGTAATCATGTGTGTGTGTGTGTGTGTGTGTGTGTGTGTTAATGTGCCCCGCGGGATGCATTCTTTCCTCACTCCATTATTCAGCGTGTGTTCTCATGTTATGACAGAAACCTCTCTCGTTCTGGTCTAACCAGTGGAAACATGAGCATGAATTCCTCAGCTCCAGAACATCTGACATCTGAACTCTGCAGAAGTCAGATCTGTGTCTCCTTCATCAACGTGCCCTTCTGTCTTCAGCCCAAACACTACACCAAGACACTATTTATCTTTAGCAGAAACCTATTTTATTATTTGCATCTATACATTTTAGTTTTGAGTGATTTTTAGTCCTTTTTGTTCTCATGTTTTATAAAAAGTAAAAGGGCTTCCTAGCAAACAATGAACATTTTCTGAAGGTTTTCTCACAGTTACGTTCTTTCAGTAACATTAACAGTGATATGGTCTTTATGAATGTTCTCAAAACATCAGCACATAAACTCGGTTCATGGCGTTTTATTTCTGGAACAGTTTAGTTGTGCAGTCATTTAACGTTTTTAAATGTATCTGCTTCTTCAGGGAGCTCTCAAATGTAACGTTCCTCTAATGTTTGATGAAATGGAATGTTCACGAATGTAACATTTTTGTTAGTTAGGTTCTTTTTCAAAGAGCCTTCCAATCAACAGGTCTTAAAAGAAAAACTAAATGTGTTTTATTCTTAATAAAGAACATTTTATTAATCAGGGTGAAGGTTTTATATTTCTGGTTCACTCTTCTGACGGTCCCGCCCCCGTTCTCTCACATGGCACGATCTGATTGGTTTGTCCAGTGGTCGTTTCTGGTCTGCTCTGCTCTGATTGGACGGTGAGATGTTCTCCACAGCATCTTCTCTCAGTCAGAGGCCTACAGTCGAGAAATGGAGTTCAGTTGATCTCATTCAGGTCGGTTGTCTCTGTAACACTTCCTGTCATGTCATGCAGCTTGCAGATTCACAAACAGGATGTTGTGGTCATGTTCTGCTGTATTCCGCCGCCTTCTGTCTTCTCTATCACTCTGCTAAAGGCCAAACTCCTGCTAACTCCAGATCAGCTCAGACTTTAAACTTTCCCTCAGATTTAACTCGAAGTGAAGTTGAGATGATCTCAGATTTGAGATTAGGACGTGAATGAATGATGCAGGAGCCTGTTTGACGAGTCACTGGAAAATGAATCCCCTGTCAATATTTGCTCAACTTCCTGTCGTCTCAGTCTGAAACACTAAATGAGAATTGGCTGACAAATCTTTACACAGCTTTATTCCACGCTAAATCAGTTCTGAGCAGCCATGCCTGTATAAAAGCAGCATCAGGTTTGTTGTAATCAAGCGCGAAACCGGTTTGAACATGTGGAAGTGTGAATGAGATTTGAGAGCTGCCATTTCAGTCTGTTCCTCATTCAAATCTATCATATGACTTCAGATCATGACTGCTAAGGTGTTTTTCATTTCTATGAAACACATCAAACATCTCCTTTTGGGGTTTTTAGGGCTTTTTTTAGAATACATGTGCACTTAAAATAAATCCAGGATCCACTAAGATGCATGAGCACACAATAAAAGCTGTTAGTTGAAGAATGGCATGCAGCGAGGACCTATTTATTTCAGAAATCATAAATGCATTTAAATATATCATATTCTATACACTGTTTATTAAAAGTGTTTATGTTCAGTCCCAGCTAGCAGGGAACGTTCTCAAAAAGTTGTGGCAAGGTTCTTTCAAAGTTATGTCTCAAACATTTATAAAACGTTTGTTCAGCGTTATCTGTTCCTTAATGTTCTCGAATCTCTAGCACCAAAACTCTATTAGTATATCACCTGTGGATGATGTTTGTCCCTGAAACATTTTAGATGGGTGTTGGTCTAACGTGTGTTTTTGATGTTTTGTTTTATTTCACTGCATGTTTCAGAACATGAAAGAAGTTCCTTCAATGTTTGCATGTTGCATTGTTTTATAATGTTATTACTGTGTTTCAGAACGCTCAGAAGAACACATTTCCGTCATGTCTGCTGAATTATACAATGGAGTGTTCCTCTAAACATTCGTGTTTTAAATCGTTTTTAGAAACCAGACATCAGCTTTCACTCATAAACAGCGTTAGAACATATTTTGTGTGACCGGTGTGCAGTGTGGCCAGCAGCATCAGTCCTCCCCTTCAGTCACAGAAAGGAGCGCATCTCGGGGCTCGCGCGGAGCGGAAGTGGGTCGTGGGGCAGGGCTCGCGCTCCACTGCATATAAACGCACGCGGACTTCCTCAAACTCACTTTGCATCGGAGCAGAGACGCACTCAGGTAACTCTCTCTCTCTCTCTTCTCGCTCGCTTTCCTCGAGCGGCTTTACCTGATGATGATGATGATGATGATGATGAAGTGTTTTCCCGCTCCTCAGATCTAAGCAGCATCATGAGCTGGGACAGCTACATCACGAGCCTGACCAAGAGCGAGTGGGTGGATGATGCGGTCATCCTCGGGTGCACACCGGGTCAGGAGTCGGTTTGGGCGTCAGCACCGGGCGGCTGGCTCAGCCAAGTCACGGTACGACATTCACACTGGAGCAAACTTTGCACTGCTGTCTTTTCCTAAAAAATACGACTCTTTTATTAGTGTTACAATTACTTTGTTTCTTCTTCCTCGTTTTAAAACTCGCCGTGAATCGGGATGCGCTCGCATCTCCGCCGGTGATAACGGGGCTCGGTGCGAAGGCGCGTGAAGAAGAAAACTTCCTGAAAGTTTTACGAGAGCAAGCCGCTGTGGTTTCCTTCAGCCTCACGATTTAGAGGAAATAATCGACGGTTTATTCTCTCGCGATGAATTTCCTCACTGCGGTGGAGAGGAGATCAGTCTAGCGCTCCTTATTTGGTCACGCGCGCATTCAAAGGCGGAAGCGAGCATCTCGATTGGAGCGCGCGCACGAGAGACAGGGGCGGAAACGGGGTCGCGCTCTCGCTCTGACAGGTTTCATCTCCGATGATTGTGAATGTTTATGTTAGTAAAGATTTTAAGTTCGTGTAAAAGACTTTCAACCTTTAGTGAACTACAGCCAGTGTGTCTGTGTGTCTAATATAAATTAAAATTTAGTTCTGACCACGGATTATTTCAACACTGTGCTTCCTGTCTCAGGTTCCTCTCACAAACTTTCATTTGGACATGATTGTGACATATATGTGTATATATATATATATATATATATATATATATATATATATATATATATATATATATATATATATATATATATATATATATATATATATGTATATATATGTATATATATGTATATATGTGTGTGTGTGTGTATATGTGTGTGTGTGTGTGTGTGTGTGTCTGTAGCAGTCTATGGTATGTAGCCTATGTGTTGAAATTGAGTGTCTCAAGATAAAGAAGTGTGTGTGTGTGTGTGTTTTCCGCATTCATGTCATAACATGCAGCTCAGACATTAACAGAATTTAGAGATGCTCTCTGTCTCTTTCTAGTTCATCTGACAGGAAGCGTTCTCGAAATGTTGTGGCAATGTTCTCTCAAACGTAACATTAATAAAGCAATCATTCAAGTTTATCTGGTATTTAATAATGTTAAATAACTTATACAGTGATGAAACATTATTTATAAATTTTTCATAGAATGTGTCTTCCAGAAACATTTTAGTTGAATGTTACCTTTTTTTAATGTTACAAGTTTTAGAATGTTCAGAGGACATTTAAATGTAGCGTTCCTGTAATGATAGAAATGATACAGTGTCATAATTCCGTGGATGTTTTGAAACATCTGGAATGTGTTCATTAAGGGAACTCTAGCAAAACTTTCTCTTAGTTTGTAAGTTTGTGATATAACTGCAGTCTACTACTATTTCGGACATCCACTGAAAATGAACTAGTGAGGTGATTAAAACGGTGAACTTATGCACTTTTATGCACATTTGAAGCTGAAATCTTGATGTTGAAATAAAACCTAATACTGCACTCACAAGCTGGATGATTCATCGAGAGGTGACCGTGATCTAGATTGATTCTGAGTGGTCTCTGATTGATCTGGAGGCTGATTTACGGTCGTGTGTTGAGCTGCAGAAAGGCGTTGTCTTCAGGAACATGATGAAACCTGAGCGCGGATGCTTCTGCTTGTCTCTGCCTGTGTTTGCTGGAGTATGATCTCGCTCATGTGTGTGTGTGTGTGTGTGTGTCTCGTCAGGCGGCTGAGGTGAAGGCTCTCGTCGCCAGTGACCGCAGCACTCTGTTTGCCAATGGAGTGACTCTGGCCGGGAAAAAGTGCACGGTGCTGAGAGATGCTCTGAATGTGGAAGGCCAGAACACCATGGACATCAAGATGAAGACCTCAGAGAAAGAGCCCGACCCCTTCTCCTTCACCATCGGCAAAACTCACAAAGGTGAAAACCTAAACCATCAGAATAAATGAGCCATTTCAAAATATAAGTATATTGAATTTCACGATTAATGATGCGTTACAGTTATGTGAAGGAGATTTTTCATTTCTTTATTTATTAAAAATTCTGATATGTAAATTCAATAGCCATGAATGATACATGTGTAATTTAAAAAAAAAAACATAAAATATCATATGCAAATGATTTACAATTACATGCATTTATATTTAAATTTTCGTTTATAATTTATATAAATTTTTAGACCTGGCCATATTTTTATAGTTAAAGCATACGCAGATATTATATGTAAATATATTACAAATATTTAATTTATGCTTTATTTTAATTCATAACTAAACAATGATTTATATATTTTTTTTAAATAATATTTATTTTATTTAGATTCTGTGGTGAAGTTTGATCTGGGCATGTTTTATGTTTTATTTATAAATTATTTACAAAAATTGCATTTATATGTATTAATAATGTTTTTATAAGCTATATACTAAAGTAATTTCTTTTAATTATTATTATTTATAAATCCAGTTATATATTCTGAAGTGATCTTATTTATTTTTTTATATATATTTTAATAATCTTATATATATTTATTAATAATAATAATCATATATATATATATATATATATATATATATATATATATATATATATATATATATATATATATATATATATATATATATATATATATATAATTTATCTGGATTGAAATTTCACCAGGACATATTTTTATATGATAAACAAATAATTATATAAAAATATATGAAAGATTTATCATTCATATTTACTATTTTTAATTTGTTTTATAATTTAAGAATTAGAAAATGCAACATCTTTTTTTTCTTCTTTTGATTCTGGGGTGATATTTGTGTGAGTTTGACACTCTTTTTTTCTCTCTTTCAGCGATAATCATTGCTAAAGGTGTAAAAGATGCTCATGGAGGCAAAGTCAATCCACCCGTCTTTGACATGACCGGATACCTCAGGAAATTGAACATGTGAACAAGCCCCGCCCCCTGCCCTGCTGACTCCGCCCACTCCTCCCCCACGCTCTGCCACTTCACCTGTCAGCCGTCTGCAGGATCTGACCTGATCTCCATTCATAAAGCCAGAAGAACTGCTCAAGATCCACCAGACGTGTGCTCTCATCTTCATCCTCCTCATCACGTTTTAAACATTCCAGGAGTCTGAGATCTCCCTTTCTTCTCCAGTCAGGCAGTGGAACACAAACTCTAGTTAATATCAAGCTCATTTATTGGTTTTATCATTAATTGATTGATTTACGGTTCTATAGCATCTTCTGTGTTTTTTACGGGCGGAGTGTCCAGTCTAACGGTTTTAGCATTTGTTTGTATGATTGTCTGTGTGAAATCCTGCTGAACAAAACCTAGAAATCTGACTGTTCGATGCCAAATAAAGAGAGAATGAGTTTGTACAGAGCAGCTCCTGTCCGTGTCTTCATGGGGACGTGATGTGCTTTTAGGACAAAACTTCTCAATATCATCACTGAAGTTATGTCAAAACTGACCCAGTGAGTGAACCAGATCCGTTTCAATCTATCTTGCACAGTTCGCTTCATTTTTGTCAGAAAGAAATGCCACTTTATAAACATATATACTAAAATAACACTGAAGTGGCATATATATATTAGTAATAAGTAATTTTAAGTGTTTTGGTAATTAAAAAAAAAACTATTTAGGTTTTCAAATTAGCTGAAGTCTTTGTTAATTTCGTATTGTAGTTTTTATTAATATTTTAAATTATCTTTAAAAATTACAAAAACAGAAATAACTAAAGAATAAACAATACAAAATTAAATAACAAAGTAGGTTTTAGAAAAAATAAAAATTTCATTTATCCGCCAGGGGTACATTTCTAATTTTGTGAAAAGGTTTTTCATCTAATATTTATATTTTAAATTACTAAAACTTCATATTAAATAGTTTTATTTTTTGACATTTTTTTCTTTCTTAAACATGCACAGCGCTCCAATCATGAGCTCATTAGAATATTCAGCGGCTGATGCGTGTCAGCCAATCACAGGCTTGCATTCTCAGCACACTTGAGTGAACGAGACACACCTTCTTCAGGACACTTAAAGATTGGTGAAGCACCAGCAGAAAGATTGCTGATAGTCGATTCTGAGCCAACAGTTAAAGTAACAATGTGCTTATCTGATTTCATCAGTTTCTATTAACACTGACTTTTATTCTCAGCAGGGCGGTTTAAAACAGAAATGATTATGTGAGCCGAGTAACGGGTCAAATTTAGTGATATAATAAACACAACCTAATGAAACATGACTGATGCAATCCAACAAACTCGCATTAGTTTAGTCATTCATTTTATTTATTCCTTCAGCAGATGCTTTTATCCACGTGTCTCAGTGTAAAGAGACATGAACACTGCTGTAAGAGAGGAAACAGGAAGTTCTGCAAGTGACACACACGGACATTAGATGTGTGACAGAGACCGCACACACACACACACACACACACACACACACACACACACACACACACTGTGCAGCGCCGTCTTGTGGCAGTGATGTGTCATAGCGGCTCAGTCTGTTCTGAATCTCGTTTGTTTGCTGAGAGATTTGAGTATTTCATTCAAATAATCTGCTCAACCTCTTACTGTGACTGCTTTGCATGCGCTTCGTTGAGTTTGTGCAGAATTACCAGCAGATAATGCATTTAAACATGGTTAAAGGCGCTTATGCTGTCTCTTTCTCTCGACCTTCATCTAACGCTTCTAAATCTTGCTACTTGTTTCAGAGAACATTAAAAAAACGTTTCCGCAATGTTTGCAAAATTAATACTTGCATTCAATTTTCTTTAAGATTTGCATAATCAAGAAAACACATTTTAAGACATTTGGCTGTTTTTTTTTTTAAACAATCAGAGAACATACAGAAATAATGCTTTCATAACGTAACGGTAACGTTACAGTGAAACGTTCTTAAAACATAATGTGTTAGAAGGATCAATGCATCGGAAAGTTGTAGAATACAGAAATGTGTCGCAGAACGTTCAGAGCAGAAACGTGCCCGACACAAATAAAAGACAAGGACAAATGTATTTGTACACTTTTGTCACAAATGGACCTCCATACGCTGAGTGAATCTATGGATGTCATGCTGCTCCGAGACAACACAAGTGTCTCTCATGATAGTGGAACTAATTTTAGCCTGGTGTTAAAGGGTAGAGAGGGAGAAACAGAGGGAAAGAGCGGCGTGTGATCATCATAGGTGCCCTTTAGGTCCGAACCCAAACTCACTCTCACATTTCCCTCTTTAATTCAACCCTGACCTTTCATTCAGGTCTGGAGCTCAACGAGGGACAGTCTGAGTGTTTCCAAACACTTTTTATGTAAAAACAGACGGAAAAGTTACAATCAAACAGACATTTGGTAAATGAGACTTGTACTATTTTCAGTGATATACTAATTTGCTCATTTTCAATATGCATTGAATACCCAGGCCACTTAATAATTATTGTTTTTTTTTTAAAGTGTGTAGTAGAAAGATCTGACATTTATAGTTACAAACTGCATACTATTTAACATTATTAAAATAACAAACACTTAAAGTATACACTCTTCAGTATGCATTAGGCAGTATGTTAGCAATCCAGTCCAAACATATCTAGAGTCAGTGATTCTTAACTTCAAAATACTAAGATTGATCTGCTGGAATGTCAAACACTGGCTCTTCACTGCATTAGCTGCTTTATTTAACGCCTTCAGTCTGATGTGCGTGTGTTCTCTGGTTCCATCCTGTTTATAAAGACAGTCTAGTGACTAGTTATGATGGCATTTACATTTGATTACTTTGTTGAAATATAAAACATCGGAGATGTGGGCGTGTCGTGAAACGATCTACATGTGTGGAGTTTGTAGACGCTCCCTAACACGCTTCCCATATATGGGGACGTTGTTTAGAGACCGTCTATAAATTGCGTCGCTGAAATCGGAACGCGCACGCACGCCCTTGTCAAACGCCGAGATCGACGCCGACCTGACTCTCCTGCAGGTAATAACGCAAGCCCACACGCATTTGACTGAAAATCTGTGTTCTTCACTTTTCAGTGTTGCTGGTACTTTCTTTGACGGTATTTAGCTCTGCTGGAGCGAGTTGAAGTAAGCTGCGTAACTGCTGCTTCCTGATTGGAGCGGCTGATCCGAGATCAGCTCTGCTGCCGGAATTCGCGAGCGCTGCCGAACGCTTCCGAACGCGTCTTCTGATCTGGGATCTGCAGAACCTCCAGCCAGGACTCTGGGGTTTAATATGTGAAATTGTAACAGATTTGAAACTTTCGACGTTCAAATCTTCTGAAGTGGACCGAATGACCTTCACTTTTCCGGTGCAACATCACCGAATATTCAGTGAAATCTTTATCACCGCTTTTGATCAAGAACATCACGGTTAAACTTATAAACACTACTTTTATAGCAACCATAAGAAGCGTGTTTATTTTATTGATGGATTTCAAATGTGGCTGTGTAAGTTTAATTCACTTAATAGTTTATTATAAAATAAACGTTACTATCTCGCCCTGGCTAAAGTCCGCACGCGCGCTCAGTCAGTTATTATTGCGTCATAATGTGAGTTATTTAATAACTGATTGTTGCGTCAACGTGCACGCGCAATGTTGGCACTGTAGGGTCACGAGCCGCACGTTCGTGGGCAGCTCCGCGCGCGATAAGATGCTGTGCTGTGATTGGTGACTGATGTTCGGTGATTGACAGTGTTAGAAGCTGAAAATGTTACGAAATTGTGATGCAAGTGTGTAACGTGCAAGAGAATAAATGCCTTAAATGGTAGTATACCTGATGTTCAAAAATGGAAACTTGAATGGGACAAATCAGTAAAAATCGGTAAAGTTTCTGAACCATAAAGAAAGCTGCAAAGTGAATTCATGCTTCAAAAAATAAAATGGTAAACTAATTTGCCTTTAACTGCATGTCATGAGCAGATGAAAATGAATGAATTAAATGGTACGAAGTCAAATGTTCGGTGTAGTGCCTAATGTATAGTGTGTGTGTTCCTATAATGGAGTACAGTGTCATTGCGCTCCTGCAAAGGTCAGTTGAACACAAAGGTCAGGGTTCAGCAAGGCTTGGTAAAGTTCATCCACACACACACACCCTCTCCAGGTCTTTTCAGTCCTCTGCTGAAGCCGCTCTATTAATAGAGAAACCTCAGACTATATCTGTGTCGGACAGCTGAAGTGAGTGTGTCGAGCATTTTATGGTTTGTCCAGATGGGGCTTTTTTGTTTTTAAATCCTAAATCTTTTTGGCTCTTCATGAGGTCCGATTATAGGAAGTGAATGGTAGAGACCTTAATGCAGAGCAGGTGTTAAATGTTAGTTTCTTCACCAGCCAAAATATTGAATGAACACCGAGTGCACAAGATCTGCTCTCCGAGAGAAAGAAATGAGCATCTATGACTCCAAGCAGTACTTCACTTCACTTCAATTTAAAAACTAGCCTACTAAACTTAAAAAAAAAAAAAATAAATAAATAAAAAAAATAGTTGGCTAGTGTCTAAAGACCCATATCTATCTCTAAACCTAAAATCTAGAATTTCTAGATAGAATTTATGTTGGTCCTAACTTTTTTTTTTATTTTTTTTTTTATTTTTTCTCCAGTCGATTGAGGAAGTCTGGCTCAAATACATGATTGTTCATTTTCTTTGCAACTTGTAGAGATCTCTTGAAACATCAGGAATAAAATAAACCCAATACAGCTGTGCTCCTCCTGGTAACGTGATCACAAACAGCAGTAATGTGATGAGGGCTGATGCTAGTGTTTGATTGTGACTGTTCTCTCTCTCTTTCTCTCTCTCTCTCTCTCTCTCAGGATGTCCATCAGTAAGATTCACGCTCGTGAGATCCTCGACTCCAGAGGAAACCCCACCGTGGAGGTGGATCTGTACACCGCTAAAGGTACAAATCAGCCCGGGTGACTCTTAAACCCTTCGAACACTTGAGCTTCTATTCAGAGTTGTTCTTGAGGAAACGTTCTTCCTCCAGTCTGTGATCGATTGATTGTGTCCAGGTCGTTTCCGGGCAGCTGTTCCCAGCGGTGCTTCCACCGGAGTCCATGAGGCTCTGGAGCTCCGAGACGGAGACAAGACACGCTACCTGGGCAAAGGTACAGTGCACACACACACACACACACACACACACACACACACACACTCTCTCTCACTCACACGCGGTCAAATCATCAATGTGTGTGTGTTTAAGGTACCCAGAAGGCCGTGGACCATGTGAACAAGGACATCGCTCCCAAACTGATAGAGAAGGTGAGCTCATGTACAGATCATAGTGACTTATTTACAGAAGATTAATGATTATTAAATAAAAATGCTAGCTGAATTACTCTAGGATCGGTTTACCATAATTTTTTGCATCACTTTTGTCATTGATAAGTCAAAATGCTTGCGTAGCATATACTTGCAGCCTAATGAGTTTAACGGTCTCTACCATGTGTGAGATGTTAAACCTGAAATCCCCCATAAACCTGCTAGATGACTTTATTGTGTGTGTAAACAGAAGTTCAGCGTCGTGGATCAGGAGAAGATTGACAAGTTCATGCTGGAGCTCGACGGAACCGAGAACAAATGTCAGTGAGACACACCTCTCTGTATTGTCTGTTTCTCAGGAGATCAAAGTATCTCTGGTTCTGTCGCCCTTACACACACCTCTCTATGACATCACTTCCTGTAGATCATGGTGCTTCAGTGTCCATCACTAATATAAGTGTTTCTGAGTTCATCATGAGTTGCTTTGGATGAGTGTCAAATGTAGAAACCTGTTGAAGACTACAGATGCACCTAAAGGAAACCCTTCTGCAGATCTGGAATAAAGTGTTTCTGGATCTCACCTGCTTGTCTCCCGTCTCACAGCTCAGTTTGGTGCGAATGCGATCCTGGGTGTGAGTCTGGCTGTGTGTAAGGCGGGCGCCGCTGAGAAGGGTGTTCCTCTGTACCGCCACATCGCTGACCTCGCCGGGAACAAAGACGTGATCCTGCCTGTTCCTGTAGGTGTGCCGCTCCGGAGCGCTCCTCACATCCTCATCCTCATCCTCACCCTCTCCTCCTCTCTCACGCAGGCCTTCAACGTCATCAACGGCGGCTCTCACGCTGGGAACAAGCTGGCCATGCAGGAGTTCATGATCCTTCCGGTCGGAGCCAAGAACTTCCACGAGGCCATGAGGATCGGCGCCGAGGTCTACCACAACCTCAAGAACGTCATCAAGGCCAAATACGGCAAAGACGCCACCAACGTGGGAGACGAGGGCGGATTCGCACCCAACATCCTCGAGAACAACGAGGGTACGGACACTTGATCTGTAGCTTGGTTTAAAAACAAAACTGGTCTCTTCTATTTGAGCGCCTGTTAAAAGTCTTCGTTCATCTTTGCTCAGATCAAGGCCTTTAAAAGGTCTTAAACTGAGAGCCTTAAATTCACTGTCATGACCATGGGGGGGGGCTTTAAAATAATGCTTAATGACACTCACAACAAAACTTTTTCATTAAAATGAGACCCATAAGTCCCCTGTTTGCTGACGAGCTGGTCTGTGGTCTGTAGCTCTGGAGCTGCTGAAGTCTGCCATCGAGAAGGCCGGCTATCCTGACAAGATCATCATCGGCATGGACGTCGCCGCCTCCGAGTTCTTCAGGAGCGGCAAATACGACCTGGACTTCAAGTCCCCCGACGACCCGAAGCGCCACATCACTGGAGACCAGCTGGGAGACCTGTACAAGAGCTTCATCAAGAACTACCCCGGTACACACACACACACACACACACACACACACACCTGTACAAGAGCTTCATCAAGAACTACCCCGGTACACACACACACACACACACACACACACACACCTGTACAAGAGCTTCATCAAGAACTACCCCGGTACACACACACGCGCACACACACACACACACACACACACACACACACACACACACACACACACTGGTTTGTGCAGGATCAGACCGGTTCATGTGC